>NC_089196.1:14466141-14766141 GCF_963930695.1 Labrus bergylta
GCGGAAGGAGGGAGATTTGATTTTCCTTCAATATACTGCAGTTATTTTGGCATATTTCATTCAACTTCAATCAATTAATTTCAACTTCATATAAGTCCAAATAGTCTGACTAATTAAATAAAGTTGTGTGCATGTTAATGGCACCAGTATAAACTGATCATTTGCTGATGATTCAGTTCCTGACATTATTACAGCTTACAGCTGATGGCAGTGATTAGCATTTTTCTGATTCAAGAGAGCAGTTAAGAGTTGATTTAGGGCTCCACTCTGATTATTTAAGATGTTTATTGCCCATCTCTGATCAGTAGCCGGCATTTCTAAGATTATCTGATGGTCCCTGTCTCACCATGGTTGTAGGAGTGTCAGAGGATTACTCAGAGCTGACAGTTGGTGTCCATGTTTGTAAATCCAAGCGTTCTGCTCCCTCTAAATGCCATGATTCATCTGTAATTTGTGTCTGACTGGGCTGTGGCATATACGGTAATCATATACAGCCTATTGAGATTATGCTTACCTGGGATAGAGAGGACATTGTCTGTAACTAACATAAGCAGACTTTAGGCTGAGTTCAAAGGGCAACTGTTGCAGAGGCAATACCAGTATCAATATCTTTATCAGAGGCTTATACCAGTATCAGTATGAGAGGCCAAATATATAAATGTTTCTGGTAAATCAGTGTAAAATAACGGACAGGGGGGATCACTGCCTCACTGTACTCTTTGACATCTTCCTCATTCGTTACAGAGCGCGGCGGCAGAGAGTTTACTAAACATCAAAGGTAGCATTATGTCAGCTATCAATGTTTTTTCCACTAGTAGTCTGTTCCAATATATACACGTGTTCTAGAGAGATTCTCAGAACTGGACAATCCTTAAATCTAGGAACAGATTTTGGTATCAGGGAGGAAAAAATACACCTGAACATCCCTAATAATGACCTAAAGGCTTCATGTTGTAATTTCTACAGGCCTTTTCCATGCACGTGTTTTGACTCTTAAGCTTTCAGTTGGTAAAGGGGAGAAAATGATCACCAAGCGTTGGGACCCTGTTTCAAAATCTGGGAGGAATTTTATCATGTCCACATGTCAGACTACTGGTCGCTCTTTTTCCTTGAACTGATGTGTCTCCGCTGGCTGCTTTGGTGGTTTACTTCTGTGCCTTGTTGTTTTTGCTGTGGTTTTCTAGTTGCTAGCTAGCAGCTCCCTATGGATGTGTGATGCCGAGCCCCTGGCTGCAGTTCACACACTCACCCTGCCTCTCCTATTCAGAGAGAGAGAGAGGATGTTTACCATGCTGTGGAGCTGCCTGCTTCCCAGCTTGTCTGCCTCAGCCCCAGCCTCAGACCAGAGAGAGAGAGAGAGAGAAAGAGAGAGAGAGAGACATAAGGGAAGCCAGCACTGCATCTTTCTTTCCTTCCCTCCCTACCTCCCTCCCTCCTTTTTACGCCAGTTTTTCCCCTCCTCCCCCTTTTGCTTTTATATTTCTTGTCTTTGCCTGCCCTCTAAAGGCCAAAGGGCTTTGCGCTCTGAATGCATGTGTGTGTGTGTGTGTGTGTGTGTGTGTGTGTGTGTGTGTGTGTGTGTGTAGCAGTGTGTTTGACTGCATCGGGCTCCTGCATTAGGCACTGGCTTTTGCTCTGCATGTGCATTTCCACCTACTGCTGTAGCTTCAGAGCTGAGGTCTTAACGGGGGGTTTCATGTACACACACAGACGCTCGTGCACACACACACCCACACACACACAAAGGACTGTGTAATTACCCTGTGCTCTCATGTAATCCCCCAGGTGTTGTATTTATCTCCACTGCAGCATATCTGACACCCAGCGCCAGTACCTGGAGTCACTTCAGTCGCTGTCCCTGCACCAGAACCATTCCCCAGCCTCTGGTCTCATAACCGTGTGTGTAGATGTGTGTGTGTCATTGTGTGTGTTTTGTGTTAAAAACAGCACTTGATGCCATTTTTATGTCTCCTATTAGAAAATATGTAATTTGGCACTGGCTAGCCCCCCTTGATGTCTTAAGTATTGAGTGCAGTAGCTCTCTGTGTTTGGACCTTATTGTGAGTTTTATATTCCTGGATGGATAAAAATAGGAAATGCATTCTCATATCGAGTGACAAAGGGATGTGCAGTTATAAGCACTGAGGAAATACATTTAAAAAACTGGAAAACCAAGAGACATGAAGTAATGCTTAGCAGAAATAAAAAGGGAGAATGTCAAGCAGGTAAATATGCAAATGTCACTAACGGCAGCCACACATAGCTTTCAGGCAGAGAGATCTAAAATGAAACATATCGCTGTACAGTCAGCCGTACACGCTTTTAGACAAGCCGAGCCCAGGGCCAGCTGCAGGGGCCCTCTCCTCCCCACACCAGTGTCATCCCTCTGGTTGGAGCCTGTCTGTCAGCTGAGTTTGACACCGTGACGTCAAGGGAGTGCTGGAAAAACTGAGCTCTTTGATTTTGCATTTCTTCCTCGTATTCTGAGTTTGATACGTGACTGAAAGAGAGCTTGAAGAAACAGGGGTCTGTAGAGCTTGGGCTAAAATCATAGGAGCAGTTTGCTGTTTTATTTTATTTGGGTGTCACATTTTTTTGTTTCAGAGTAAAGTGGGACTTTTCCACGGGTCACTCTGCTTTTTAAACATGTGTTGTTTGACACCTGATCCCCAGGATACCATTGTGAATCTGATTTGTGGTGATGAACCTGCTGTCTGTTGCTTTGTGTTTAAATTTCTCTTATAAGCTCTTATATACATTTGCATATCATTGCTGCTCAGCCATTTTCCCATGAGAGGAGAGAGTACTGCAGGCAATTTATCTCATACAACTGATGCATATTAGAAATGCTTATTGAGAGAGGTTGGTGAATAGTCATTTAATGATTACCAAGTTTTCATGAGGATTCACTGTATAGGTTCTTTGGACAACCAGCAAATATTTGCTGTTATCAGAAGTCTCCAACTTTGTGATTGACATTAGATCTGATTCAGGGGTTTGGAGAAGATGACATAATTTAATTTACCATTAAACCTTTAGGAACAGAACAGAAACAGCTTAGATGTTCCATTACTCTTAAAAAGAAAGGTGCTTCGTAGAAATGATTATCTACACAGATGCAGATTGAAGTTTGCTCGTACTTTCTTCACAAAATCTCTGTACTCAGTTATTTTAGTTTGTCGTTGAAGTCTGAATGTCGCTGCTTTGTGCATGTTCCAATCACTTTTCAACAAAAAAGTATGAAGTAGGAGTTGGAGAAGTAAACCTTGTCCTCCCTTTTTCCTTCAAAACACTTCAGATAGTGCTCGGGGCTGTGACCAAGGCTCACAGGCCCCTCACAGAGCTCAGTCCAAGGCTGGTCCTTTCGAAGGAAAACACAGAAAAGGACACAATGTGAAGAAGCCCTCTTCCTCAAAATATATCCCTTCTTCTTTTGAGCTCATCTGGAAGGGATGAAGATGGATCTATTTTCCTAGCAGGCATGACATTGCTTGTGTTTGTGTGTCGGTGTGGGGTGCTATAGTCGAGGCTATAGATTATAGAGACATCCAGATTATGGTACACCCGGATCTTTCTGTGATGTGTGCATCATGACTGGCTTTACACATTACAGCCACTCCTACTGGAGATGAGCGTAATAGCAAGTTCAGCTAAGAAACCTGGTGATTATGACCTGCTGTGAACGCCATATCTCTCTCTCTCTTACTTACACACACACTCACACACACCACCCCTCTCCCCTCCCCCTGTCTTTCTCTTGTGGCCACTTTGATCAAATCTGTGCTCTTACGTCCTTGACTGCTGCCCCCGATGCCTGACCCCTGCATTTAAAATTTCCCCGCTTATGTAAAAGTTTATGTAGATTAATGCCACAATTTATGCAGATTCAGTTTTTGCCACTCAGGCTTGAAGCACTAAAAGGTAGACGAGCGTCTGACCTTCGGCGCTATCGGCTACGTGAGCTCTCACCGATTATCTCATCACTGCGGCACACAGAGTGACTTCTGTTGAAGAGATGGAGAGAAATCCCAGGACTCATAATGTACCATTTCAAACTTTTTTGTTTACTGAGTTGTTTAAAACAGCGGTCTTTTGTAAAAAAAAAAAAAGGCATTCGGGAGCCTCTGTATGGTCAATGTCATCAAACATAGATTGTCCCCTCTTTAAAACTTCACGCGTCCCGCAGCGTCTGTCAAACAGAAAACAAACTCCAGTGGAGGTATCAAGCAGCCGTGTGTGTGTCAGGCCGAGACTACGCAGAGCCATAAACTCAGAAGTGGCAGCAGCATCGGTGAGGTTGAACAGTCAAGTACCATCAAGCGCAGTTTGCCATAGAATTGGGTCTATCTGAAAGCAAACAAAAGGCTCACACTTGACTCGAACTGCTCCATGTAGGCTAAGTGCGAGCAAGCCTGTCTGACACTGGAAAATGGCTTTCAGTGTGAGCAGACAAAGCAGAAGAGTAGAGAGTGTCAGCGGTAAATGTCACCGTTATAACTTTCATGGAGAGAAAAAAGAAAGCCGTTCCATTTAGCTGTGCCTGTCATGTAGTGGTACATGGCTGAAAGGGAAAAGTCAAGGTAACTGCAGAAGTTCTGAATGTATAGATATTTCTATAAATTGTGTGATATGAGTTTCTTTCATTTTTCACTTTAATATAAATAACCTTCAATAACAAAACACTCACTTCAATTGTTCCCACATATCATTCCAATTAATACATCTTTGCTGATTTATATCATCCTCACAAACTCCCCCTCCCATCTCTGTTAAGAACTTTTGGCAGAGAATTTCTTGACATGTCATTCAAGGCCTACAGCAGCTCTCTGTGTTGGTATTAATGGTGATAGCTTTACAGCAGCATTTCATGCAAGCAGAGCCTCCTTCAGGTTGCTAACCCTCTTCACATTTTACACAAACACAAAGTGACCCGCCAGTCAAGCAGTTAAGACAACATGTCAGCTGAAGTTAGAGCTACATTGAGCTAAAAGCCCAAGCTGGCACTGAGGCCTGGAGGGAAAACAGCTGTTCACTTCAGTGTGTGTGAGGGAGTTTTCCTATGTGTGTACTAAACAGTATACCGTAAGTGTGGCTGCACTATTTAGATGTTTCTGTGTCCTGTTGAGCCGTGCAGCGTCTCTTTCACATTCTTAGATAATGATGCCTCATCTTACATGTCAGTGTGTCATGTCATCGCTGCTGTTTGCATTATTAACCTCGTAGTCTGATTAAAAACTTGATCAAATCCTACCATTTCACAGCTTCCCAAACCTACAGGTGAATGTTATCAAATATTGAATCTACAAATGTCGCTGTGCCAGTTCATTGCCAGTCATCACAGGAGAAAATCCTCCTCGCTTTAAATCTCAGATATAACTTGAGAAGTGCTTTATTGAAGGTAAAGAATACTGGGAGAAGAATGAGGGGGTCAACAGGGATTCATTTTAAAGTAGTCTTTGCATTAAGATGTTCAGTTTAGCCGATATTTGTGTAAAGGTTGTGTCATGCACTTTGTCTTGAGCACTCAACCAGCAGAAAACATGATTCACCCTCATCCTCGTGCTTTTATTCAGCCATGCACTGACCCTCTTCAGGAAACTCTTTCTGTCTTTGTACATTGATGAAGTGTTTGGTGCCATCAGAATAAAACTTAACTGTTGTTTTATTCGGGAGTGAGTATTTATTTATTTTTAGCATTTGAAGGGTAAAATGTATAGTTTTATCTTGCAGCAGTATTTGATTCACACATTGATTTACTTTCAAATCAGTGATATCATTATTTGACACCTGGAAGCAGTCAGAGAACGCCTTGTGATAGAAATGAGTGTTGTTAATACCAGTGAAGGTTGTGTGAACTGATCATATATACCTCTTCTCCTCCAGGGTCAGTTCTCCTGCAGCAGACGGACAGAGATGGCCGGACTGCTCTGGATCTGGATCTCACAACAAGTGAGAGGGAGGAGCTCCTCCACAGCACGCAGGTCGGAGACTCCTCCCTCCAAATAGCATCAAACGAGGTCTTGAACCTGCCCTTCTTGGAGGCCGGATCCTGTCTGCTGGCCACCCTCATGTTGTCCTACCAGCGAGAGAGGGGCCTACCGGGCCGAGTGCAGCCCAGTGACAAAGCCCACAGTCTGGGCTACAAGCTGGTCAGGGCCCTAGAGGAACACTCACTCCAAAGAGTGACTACAGGGTGGAGCGACCAGCGGGCCGTGAGGCTGGTGGAGGACACAGAGACAATGTTGGGGCTCTGCAGGGGGCGTTACCTGGGGCAGCTTTGGACAGCACTGAGAGAGTGCAAAGGTGACAACACGGTGCTTCTAATGGCCTCATTGGAGGAGCTTAAGTCACGAGCAGAAGCACTGCAAGCTGTCCTGTGACAGACACAATGGAAAACCAAAACAAATAGCCCTGAAATGTATTTATGTTGAATTTTGGGTTGTTGTTTTTTTTTTGTTTTTTTAACACTAACGTTGCTGTAAAGTTACTACCTCAATTTCTAGTTCTGGTTTTCTTCACCTAATAAGAATAGGATGTTTTTTGTTTCACTTGTTAACTATTTCTAGATAAATGAATTAACATACCTGTTGGATTCCTTTGTTACGATGTGAAGTCATTCAGGCAGCATTCAAAGTTACTGCCACAGTGAAAGAGAGTTAAACTAGTTCTCACAGACGTCCTCCTGGTCTGAGATGATCTAATGTGGTCAGCGGACGCGGACAGATGTGAAGGATGAGCTACTTCCTGAAGCTGAACATGAAATAGGAGAGGGGCTTAGGCCGGCATGTTGGGGAAGGGCCGAGTGGGCGACAGAGAAGAGGAGGTGAGGAAAGGGGGATTTGAACCTGAAATGTGAAACAGTAAGATGGATGGCCTTATGTTGGTTCAGTGTTTCCAAAGAAAAGAGGCTTTGTTTTGCAATAATCCACACACTGTGAAGATGATAAAAAATATTTAATCTCATGTTTGTTTTCTATAATTTTGTCTTTCAAAATAAGCAACAAACATCAGATGCATTTCATTTTGCAAACAGGAAATATACATTATTTTCTTTCACCCTTTCTGACCAACCCCTGTCTCAAATCTTTATCCCTATCCTGAAATGTTATTGGTCAAAACCGGGCACATGGAGATGATGTCACAGGCAGGCAACATCGCAGGCGCAAACGGACAGAATCTTTAAAAAATGAGACAGGCATCTACATTACAATATCATCACCAGACCGTCAACAGGCATACTGTATAAAATACAAACTTAAATTAATAATTAGATAGCTCTGTACAGTACTGTTCAAAAAAATAGTCTCATTTCAACTTGGTGCAAATAAAAGTGCTTTTTTTCCCCTCTACAGCTGTCAGTCTGATACATTCCTTTGTATTATTGATTTTCCCAACATCATACAAAACAAAAACACTTTGGTTTGCTTGCAAACAGAATCAAAACCAAATAATAAATGATACAAAATTAAGAGACGGTATTAGGATGCAATACCACACAATAGTCACCACAGTTTGCTGTAAAAGAAGTACATACAGTAGTAGACATACATTTCAGGTATTCAAACAGTCCCCTCAGGCATTAAAAAAAAGACATCCTTCACAAGCTGCAGAGTGTGTTTGTTGAGGAGGCTATAATCAGTCTGCGACGCTGCTCTTGGGGGACAGTCTGTTATTGTCTTTCAAGTGGATTCCTCAAAGCAGCAAAACAAAATCAATGGCCCTCTAGAGTGACAGATCCGAGCCTGTTGATATTTAAGCATGGAGATGGATGGAAGGAGGGGGAGGGAGGGTAGAGGCGACGCTAGGCAGACAGGCAGGGCGAGAGCATGACAAAATGGCAGCAAAGAGTTCTGATTGCGGTGCAGAGGGGGTTTAGGGCAATAAAGACAGACAGAGAGATAGACAGACAGACAAAGGAGAAAGAATAAGACGGAGGAGCAGGGGAAAAGATGGAGGCAGGGATCAGTAGGATGAGACGAGACCTCCTCAAATGTAGCCTGAGTTGTGATCTTTCAACAGATGCTCAGCAAGAAGCCCAGGAGACCGTCCCTTCAGACAGGGTCGCAACCCGACTCACTGACGAAGGAGGGACGCGCAGAGAGAGCAAACAGAGAGAGGCATGATGGGAAGACGGGGTCTGAAATAGCATCACACACATACACACGCATCCCGATCAGTCCCTGACATCTCAGGCCTGAGTCCCCTCAGAGCCTCATCCTGTCACACAGAGACTCGCTGCTCATCTAACTGACGGCTTTCTACACCAGCAAACTCCAGCTGGCACTTCTGCTGCAACACACACACACACACACACACACTCTGGATTTTACATGCTGACACACACACCGACTGAATCTGCACACCAGTCTACAGCTGGAGGGGAGATACAATTGTAACACACCCCGGCGCTGAGAAAAGCAACATGTCTTTGATTGCATAAACGTGTATACACAAACGCTCTGACATGCACAGTTCACAGACACACACACACATGCCTCTGTCTGTGGAACGAGAGATCAAAGTTGAGCTGTGGGCACTGGAGGTGGGGCAGATGGAGAGGGCGGCCAGCCTGGGGCACAGCATCACAGAGAGCATGTTTGTGTGTTTGTGTGAGCGCATGTGCCTGAGAGGGAGAGAATGTGCGAACTGGATGTTACGCTTTCATCTGTAGGTACGGTGTGTGTGCGTGAGATCTCTTAAAGAAGTATTCACTAAGAGGATGTTTTTTTTTTTGTGTGTGTGTGTTTGTGCATATGTGTGTGTGTGTCTGTGTGGCTGCACAGGGAGACATGAGGAAAGGGGACCAGCCTTTCAAACAAGATTAGAGCAGAGGTTGCCTAAAGGCCTGACTGCCTGGCGTCGCTGCATAGACTGGGTGACATCTATATTAACACCACGACAGCAGAAGATCCCGGTCTGATGTCCCTCTCGACTGACAGAGGAGGTGTCTCACTGATTGACAGCTGGGGGGTTGTCTTAAAGGGGGTTACATGTAGCTGCAGTGACATTTCTTTACATTAAGTCACAATAAAAAGGTCATAAATTCCGTTTCTTTTCCTCTTTGGGTAATGTTGGTAATGACACTTTTGATTTTATTTTATAAAGCACATACAGTACTTGCTCTACTTTGCACTTTTACAACCATCCACTGTAGATTTATTATTTTTTTTTTAGGTTGTTTGTGTTTCTTCTTTTTTTTTAAAGAAAAAGCTCATTTGGCCGTCGTGTTTATACAGACAGACACCACAACAAGCCTTCAACTTATTGGTCCAGTTTCCTGTACCCGTGGAACGACATGTCTGCAGGCTAACACCATAATTGTTAATCAACTTGGCCGGCTGAGTTAAGTGGAAACATTTCAAATTGCTGCCTGTGAAAGTAACATCATCGCATCCAGGGGGAAAAAAAACAAGGGAGATACTCCAGTGCAAAAACAATTAGAAAAATGAACATATAACCAAAATCATTGAATAACAACAATAAGAGTCTATTGCAGAGTGATAATGCTTCAGAATGTATAAGGCCTGTATTTTGATAAACAAGGACTCGCTTGAAAAAAAGTCGGTTTGGTACGTTAAATGTTTAAACTCTTGTCACTTGTTTGACACTTGTGGCAGGAATATGGACGGAGTCCTCCGAACTCTTTGAGTGATGAAAGCAAAAAAAGGAGGAGAGAGGCTCACACGGCAGAGAAAAAAAAAGTCATTCCATCCATACTTTAAAAATCAATCAAAAGCATAACAGGGATAGAAATAATTCAAGAGATTTCTTGTACTCTGCATTTTTCATACAAAAAATTACACTCCAGGAAACTGTACCATAACATTTGAGTAAGTAAAGACTGATAAAAAGGTTAAGAGAAGAAAAAAAAAAAAGGGAGAGATAAAACGGAAGAATAGTTGAGCAGAGCTGGTCTGCCTCTGCTCCTCAGAGTCCAGTAATAGACCACGAAAAGAAAAGTGGAGAAGAGAGAAGTTGGTGGGCGGACACAGTCATCTACCCGGGGTTGTTTTTCTTCCTTTTATTTGGACTGGGATTGGGATCCAGTTTCAGCTCTCGGTACTGCACCTGTTAAAACACACACACACACAAACACACACCACCCGGTCAGGTGGAAAGAGCAAAGGATGCTTGAATAGCACAGAAACCCTCCAGAGACTCTCTGAGTCCAGCTGTGTGGAACAGTGGCCTCAGGGAAGGGATTACACACTGATTACAACACGCGCACACACGTACACAAACACACACGCAGATGCAGAGAAAGACACTGACATGGACACGCACACACATAACATAATACACGTACACTGTTCAAAGCTCCAGATACACTCCTGCTTACACACAGACGCACACATGTATTTATAAATGTACACACACATTCTTTCACAGATGTGGGACAGTGGCCTAAGGGAAGGGATCACACAAACAAACAGAGAACACGGCAAGGCCTCATGGGAAAGCTTGGAGAAACAACACAGTCATCCCGGCATGGTGAGATGGAGAGAAAGGAAGGAGAGACGGATGCAGTTACCCTTTTAAACCCAAAAGCTTGTGCTTAGATAGTACAGTAGGTATGCTTCCTACAGAGTCAAACACTACTGATTATATGACTGTAATTGTTGAAATAAATTAAAAGAATAAACGTTATACTCTTATTTCATGTTGTCACAAAAAAGAGGCAGTTATAAAAGTCAAACATGTAGGATTGTTTCTGTGACAAAAAAAAAAATGTCGGTGGTTAAATATGTACTATGAAAGAAGCACACAGGAGATTTTCACTGTGTTTGCATCATTCATGACAAAAAATGGGGAAAAACAATTCCTTACAATACAATCTCTCCAACATCGTTCTCTCTCTGTGTGCAGGCTGGTTGAGATAGCTGTCAGAGAGCCTTCTGTAAATGAGCAGCTTCTTCTAAGTAGACCTGACCTTATGAGGCTCCTGTTAGTCTTTGGATGCACAACGGCATCATCAACATATGACAACTATTTTAAGTCCCTTTAACTGTTTGAGCTTCAGACAGTGGAAGAATAGTTTCCTTTTTCAATGCAATAAAAGTGTCCTGAAATGTCCTTGTGAACAAAGTAAATACTTTGACATTGACGGGGTTTGATTGCAGTGTGCGCTTTAGTTCAAGGCATCACACAGCAGCTATCTGTGCCACGCTGTATCCACAGAGCTACACTGATATTTCAAAGCAGGATTTGACTTTCTCTAAAGCCTCATGTTGTAATTTTTTAACAGTTATGTAACCTGATCGAAATCAAAACTCACTGTTTGCTACACCTGGAGTCTCATGTGTATCACCGTCCAGCTGGTGTCAAATCAAAACATTGCGGGGGTAAATTATGGACCATTTCTTGACCAGGAGCAGTGACCTCCTAGAGAGTGATTGTCCCTGAGGGTTGACAGGCAACTGGAGATAGTTATAAGATATATTGTGTTGATGAGTTGAGTTTGGGCTGCACGGTGGGTGCAGTGGAAGAGATTCCTGGTTTGAATCCCCGTCGGACAGGAGCCCACACGTGCACGGGGAGAACAGGAGTTAGCATGTTCTCCTGTGCATGGGTGGGTTCTCTCCAGGTACTCTGGCTTCCTCCCACAGTCCAAAGACATGCTCGTCTCATCAATTGGTGACTCTAAATTGCCGGTAGGTGTGAATGTGGCTGGCTGTCTGTCTATGTGTCCGCCCTGTGATTGACTGGTGAACAGTCCAGGGTGTACCCCGCCTCTCACCCAATGACAGCGGGGATCGGCTCCAGCCCCTTCCACCCCGAAAACTGGAAATGGTAAAGATAGCTAATGGATGGATGTAGTTGAGTTTGCTGGCAGTGGTTTGTATATATTGTTTCCTTTAATCAAAGCAAGGCTAGCTGTTTCCCCCTAGTTTTAATGCTAAGCTAAGCAAACCCTTACATGTTCATGTAAATCTAACAGACACCTAAAAAGAACAGAAGTCATTTCCTAAACATATCAAAACTATTTCTGTAATAGCATAATTTATCCTGACATTTTAAATCTTAAGACAACTTTTGCATCACTTTGTATCAGTAGATTCTAAAAAGAGAGATTTTAGCGACACACTTTCACTGTAGTGATTTTCTGTACCGTCACTGAGGGAGTGTCACGTTTTTTCTTCCCATAGCAGACTGACTTCCACTTCATGCACTGCAATTCAAAGATGGTGAGCAGAGCTTAGAAAGAAACAGCTCCTAAGTGATGGACACTCGATACGCAACAGCATCACAGTGGCTGAGCGTCAACAACCAGAGACTGTCACTCTGGTAGTCTCTCACTTTCAGATGTACACACGCACACACTTGTGCATGCACACACAAATACAGTCGCTAGCCTAGACAGATTCAAGACACTGACAAGCGCTAGCCACTGAATCAGAATACTAATAAGGGGGAAAAAAAAAAAAAAACTTAAGCGTCACAGCACCAAAGAGCCAGTATCGTCTGTGGGATCCTTCCTGGGCTGACGTACTGTAGGCTACTCTGCCTGTCTGACTGACTGACACCCTCTCTGATTTTTCCAGGCAGACAACAAACTGACGTCAACACGGCTTCTCTGTTCTGTCTCGTGGTGGGTCTGTCTGCTGTGGACGAGAACAGCAGCGTCTGGCTGGGAATGAGCCTTTATGATACATCTTCTACTGGTTCCCACTGTCGCTTCAAAGAAGCTTTCCAGTGTCCTCTGCCTGCAGTGTACACATCTCAGATGCAAAGAGGCATGTGTTTGTGTGGGTTTGTTACATGGACATGCACATCCTGCACCTCCCATACAGATCTGAACACTGCACACACACACACACACACACACACACACACACACAATGGGGTACAACAGTTCTTCTGTCTCACAGTCATGGTCACCAATGTCTCGTTAAGGTGCTTACAGAGTGGTTAGGCCAGCATGTGTTGCTCTCTACGCCTCACTAGGCAGCCAGCAGACTGCACTGATTCAGATCTGGACACTCCTCACTGTCTCCACAAGGCAAACTGACATCCTACCAAACAGCTGTACAAATACGACCACAATGTTAGATACAGCGAGGGAGAGAGATATGAGGAGATAGCATGAAAGGCAACAAGGAAATAATCCAGGTGGAGAAAACAAGGGAAGGAAGGATTGGTGGGATAAAGGAACAGAAATAGACGGGCAGATGAGGGGAGGGCAGAGAGCGGGACAAACCAACAAAGAAAACGGGAGAGAAAACAATGAGAGTGAAGAGGAGACTGAGTGAGACAGGGGGGAGATATGTGGACACCCGGGTGATGACAGATACTGTTCTCATGTGGGTGTGGATCCTTCAATAGCCCTGCCAACTAAAGCAGACAACGGAGCAAAAACTCAGGGGACAGAGAGGGGTTTATACGACCCCATCTGTGTGTGTGTGTGTGTGTGTGTGTGTGTGTGTGGGGGGGGGGTGTGTGTGGGGGGGGGGGGTGTGTGTGTGTGTGTGTGTGTGTGTGTGTGTGTGTGGGGGGGGGGGGGGGTGTTTAGTAGTATTTTTGGACCATGACAGTCCTGGCACAGTGCCCACATTGATGGCGATCAATGACAGTAGTGCACCCATGGATGAACAAGTGAGTGAATGGTTGACTGATTTAATTCACTCATGAGTGAAGGAGTAACTGCACAGCTGTATGTTGGGTAAATAAATGGACATTAATTGTTCATATAAAATTACTGCAAGCAAAAAATCCCCCGTTATCAAAATGTTTTTCCATGTGCAACTTCTTTTTCTCTCTTGTTGTTTGCTGAATGATTCAGGCAAGCTGACGTTGATCCAAAAGTAGGACGGCATCTCTTTCTGTTAGTGGTCCCATTATAAGGACAAACGCCTACGGCAGAAAAAAGGAACAGGCAATTTAATTCTGCACGTTGACAATCCTGTCCAAACAAAACTCTTTGTGAGCGTAGACAAACAAAAGTTTGCATGTCACAGAAAAGTACGGTTTTGTTTTCCGATGAAGAGCAGCGAAGGGGCTCGAAAGAAACGGTGATAAAGAAAAAAAAAAAACACATCTCAATCAAACAGTTGTTTTGTCTGTGAAGAGCTGCCAGCCAAGAGAAACGGCGCATCACAGGTTCCATTCCACCTTACAGGTGACAGGCCTGCCACATGATATACCCTTGGCTTCCCTGCTCAACCCCAACTTATAACATGCACATACGCACGCACACACATAAGCATATACACACATCAACCAAATAAAAGCTAGATAAAGTCAGACGACAAGGCAGAGGAGGCAAGCAGAAAGTGGGACGTTAGCAAAATAAAAGAAAACCGAAATTGGGTGAATGTTAAAAAAGTGTGGTAATGCGGGCGAGCACATAAGCAATTTGGTAGCACAAGTGGGGAGCTTGAAGGGAACATAGACAAGAGAAGCAGTGGGTAAAGACCCAGTGCTGCTCAAAGGCTGCTCCACCCTCGCTCCTCTCCCAAATGTTGACAGTACAAGCGTGAAAAACAGGCTTTGAAGTGTGCTCTGCTGAAGGGGCGCTGTGTACCATGCATCGTGCTTCATTTTATCCGTGTTACCCACAAAGCATCCCAGGACCTGCTCCTCTCTCTCCCCGTTTCTTATTCTCTCTTAGTCTCCCTCTCATACTGTCGGTGTGGGCAAATAGACAGGCCCAAAGAAAGTTGGGTGCAATAGGCGACTATTTTAATGATACTATGTTATTCTGGCTTTCAGAGAGAGCAAAACTAGGCGGGTTTCATCTCATGTGACGCCTAATGGAGCATAAGGGTTATTAAATGTTCCCAGGGAAACACTGTTGTGTATAGTTCACACATCTGCAGATCGGAGGATTCAGCACTCACGTCTAGTGTTGGGAGAGGAAAGGCATGTCAAGGTGACATCAACCAGTGAGGAAAAAAAAAGATAAAAGTAAGGAAAGTTTTGCCTATTAGCTGCTGTGGCATGACACATACTGAATAGTGACTAATTGGCCACTCGCAGTGAGATGTTTAAATTTGTCACAAAAGCGGGGAAGGACAAAGCAAAGGAGAGAGACCTCTGGTTGATGTAAGTGATGGCATCTGGCAACGTTTCAACCTTTAACTATCCTGCCTTTGACCCCCTCTATGTCCAGTGAGGCTTAATTCCCAACATAAATGTTGTCTAAAAATATTAACCCCACTCCCCACTGCTCATTAAGCGCTAAATTGGAATTCATGCTTATTTTTGTACAGGGGGTTTGATCCAGCTTCTTTACACCGATCATAAAAGGCCACTTGGCATGCTAATTGCCTTGGCCCTACTTATGCACTCCCTAGCTCACATGGCTAATGGTGTCGTAAAACATACTACTGCACTGACACCTCCCAAACGCCAGGTAGGGAAAACTTTGCCCTATAAAGGTGCTCAGTTTGGCCTCGTTTAAGAGGACATGAAGGATTCCTTGATAATGACCCCAACGATAGCTAATGCTGGCAAAGGATCCAATCCAGATACAGGAAACTGTTGCCCAAAGAGGGACAATGGCTCTTCCACATACACATGCACTAGAAACCATGGGAGCTTTTAACATCTCCGCTCACAGAGGGGTGTAATGATTTAAGTAAACTGTTCAGGTGGTAAAAGGTAACACTGCTTGTTGAGGCTTCAATGCAACCCTGGGTATTGGGTTTTTAACGGGTGTTTGACGGTGCTCTTAAAGGATCAGAGTCACTTATTTTAAAGAGCTTGGTTTGCAAGAGTGTTGTTAAAAAAATGCAAAGTTTCTATTTTGTCCTGTACATGAAATAAATTAAAGAAAGAAGACGCAACTGAGTGTCAAAAAGAGTTTGCATAGTAGCTGTGCAGCTCAAGAAAGTTGGACTGTGGTTCTGTGTGGATGAACTTTGTATATCAAGTCATTAGAGTCTCATCAGTCCTAGCTGCACCTCTAAATGAAGTGGAAAGCTTCACTGAAACACCACGACCCATTATACGCATCACTTCTAAGAGAGCGTGTGTGTGTCATTATTAATGTGTGTCAGGTCACCCCGGGCCCTGAAATAGCACTTCATTAGTCATCCAAGGTATCAGGCATAGTGATTCTTTGCCCCAATACCAGGGGGTGCCATGGACACATGCCAGGGAGGGGACACTGCATTTGGATGCCAGGACCTGTGTGCATCATCCCAGAACCTACAGGGTCTAATCCCCATGGACGGCTTTGAACCAGTAAGGCTGGGGCAGGCAATGAGGTGAAGCCACCACCGCAGGCTGCGGTGGGATGCGCCACAGAGCAGAACGTACTGGTCTGTTTTTAGCCGTTGACCAAGAACATGATGTCTTTGCAGAAAATTAACCTTTGAATTCAAAGAGAAAGTGATCAGTGCAGCTCTCAGTTCTTTCTCAGCGAGCCAAACAACGACCCTAAACTTCACATAGCTATTCAGTTATTGTTATAAACAAAATGTCCAGACCTGAACATCCTCAACCGTCTTCTCCTGAAAGCTACACCCCCCCCCCCCCCAACTCTTTCACCTTCATTACTCTGTACGCTTGCACACTGTCAGTGAAACCTGGCAACGATCACCATTCTGACAGCTGCAGCAATAGCTGTTACAGTAGCACTTACAGTATTTGCTATACAGTAGGCACAACTCCAGCAGAATGGGCACCAGACCAGAGCAGCATGTCTGCCCTCACCTTCCCCAGCCAGCAGGCCCTCATTAGGGGCCTTGTAAAGGACTAATACCTGCAGGGTATGGGGCCCTTCACTACTCCACTCCTCCAGGCTCCAGGTGTGTAAGGTGGCTGCACTCAACAGAGGGGACAGCTTGGGCTCATTTAAGCCGAGAGCTACCTGCCTTGTGCCCCAGTAAACTATGAAACTGTAAAAACTGACAGGGGCAGACAGGAGGAGAACACGGGGGGGGGGGGGGTTTGGCAGGGGTGTGCAGGGGAGCAAGGATTACGACCCTGTAAAGATGAAAGAAGTTGTGGGCAACAAGCGATCAAAGAGGAAGTGTGTCAGCACTGATGTGGCACGGGATTGGTCGTATCATTGCCCCTGGTCGTTCAGCGTCAGCCTGCATGTGAGTTTATCTGTGCGTTCATGTGCATGTATTGAACTCAACACAGCAGGGATTAACTGCCACAGCGGACACCATCGGTGCCGGATAACCTACGACTTTCACAAGCTGCCGCTTAATTGCTGTTTAAACTGCACTTCATCCTGAGCAGCATAGCACAGTTAACACACACAAACACACACACACACACACACACACACACACACACACACACACACACACACAATATTTTAACTAACAAAGCCTCTGTAGTCCTGAGCCACAAAGTTAATCTGATCTCACGCTTAATGTAAAAGCAAAACCGCATGAGGCTGGTTAAGTGTTGGTTGACACTCTGTTTCAATTACTAGCATAGCTGGGAAACAACAGCTAACTGTTACAGCATGTTTGCACGTGTATGGAGACAAATCAACCTAGTTATAAACTGGGCATTAAAGTCTGACAGGGAAAGAGAATGAAAGAAAAGACAGAGAAAGATGGGATTATAAAAGGACACCTAACCCTTGCCCATGTCTGGAACTGACAGATGTGTTGTCAAAAAGACAGAAAAAGATGAAACAAAGATGAAAGTGTAGAGTTCACCCACCACTTGTACATCTGAGGGCACTCTGGACAGAAAATCTAGCAGCTCGTTGTTATCAATAGTGTAAGGGTCTCGGAGCTTTTTGGTGAATTTATTAACACCTGTAGAGAGAGAGAGAGGGAGAAACGGAGGGGACCAGAAGGGAAGAGTGGGTAAAGACAGATAGGCATGTAATATTGCATGTTGTACCAGTCCTTCAAGCCTTTATGGTTTAAATATTTAAGAATCAAACTTTACAAAAAAAGAATGAAGGCTGCAAATGAACCTGTTCTTGCTTTTGTTTAAATGGACATAGTTTTAAATTCAAGCATTCCGTGAAATATAATTTCTTACAAGCACAGTGCATGTAAACAATCTTCCCACATTTGAGAGTCGCTCACCCCAGGCCAGCACGATGTATCTTAACGGAATGAAGTAGATGAGGAGGGTGGCCACTCCGAGAGCCACGATGGCCAGCCAGCTTAAAAAAGGCACAGTCCAGTTGAAAGTGCTGAAAAGAGAAGAAAAAAAGAGGGACTGTAAAAATGAGGAAACATGGCAAAGCTCCGTCTATCTTTACATAGATATGGAGAATAGAGTGAGTAAATGAGGGCTTTTCAATACTTTTCAACCCAAACAAGCTGATCAGGATAATCGGGCATCGCTAATTTATCACACTCACCTGAGTTTGCAGAAGGAAAGAACTTCAGCAAATGTCTTACAGGTCACGATTTCAGGGTGAAATAGGCTATGGATATTACAATTACCGTACATAATATGATCAGTAAAATGATTTTTATGTTATGGAAAAACCCCAAGTCCCAGATGATTCTGTATGATTTTAAATATTTGTACTTATAATTAAATAAATGAAGTTGCATGTGTATGCAGTAGTGTACAGTAAATACGTGGTTTGTGCGTTTTCATGGTGTATTTCCTCAGAGCAGCACTGAGTTCAACTCAGTGAGGCTAACAAGAGGAAGCGGGGCAACCTGGTATGGCAGAAGAAACTCTGGGGCATGCAGAGCGCAGCGGAGCGGGCCGGGTGCCGAGGAGTGGGCTTACGACTCACTTCTTTATCCTCTCGCCATAGGAGGCCACTTCATCCAGTGCATTCTGCACGCTGATGCACACGTCCTGAATGGCATAAAGCTTGTTGATGAAACCCTTTCTCTCCGAGTCCTGCATGAGAACAGATAGAGATGTAGGCGAGGGAGAAATAAAGTAAAGGGTGAGGGAAGAAGAGATCGAGAGAGTGAGAGGAAGAGAGAGAGAGACAGAGGACAGAGAAAGAAGAGTCTGGGCACAGGCATCGTTGTGGAAACAATACATTTTAAATAGCGTCAAAGATTTGGAGTGGGGGAGCCAAATCACCGGATATCCTGCATGAACTGACGGAGCGCTTTCATTCCAGGGAGTAATAGAGATATAAAGTCGGCAGAACAAATCTAAATGTTTTCCTCCTTACAAAAGCTCACACAAGAAAATTTGAATATGTGAATAGAGAGGCAGAATTAAACTCAAAGCCAAATGGATACATCAATCTTTGGGCGTTCTGTCTTTCTCTGCGGCTGCCAAGACAGCTAGGAAGACCGGGCAGAGCCATCTTTTGTTCTGCTGGCTTGCACACTGTGATGATGTCACCAGCCATGACATCATTATCATCCTTATTAACACCGTCACCCACCACGAAGAGCTCTTCCTTTTCCACTTTTGATGGTTGGGAACTTGAGAATATTGTGAAGGGGCGGGGGAAGAGACTACGCAGGCTATGTAAAATCTGCAAAAAACCCATCCTCTTTCTGAAACAAAGTGAAGAATTCAAGAAGTCATGCAACAGTCAACGAGCTGCCTGCTGACTGACGGACAGGCAGGGACAGGAATGATCTGGACGTAATGAGGAGACAGAGACTGTTGAGAGCCTTTGGCTGAGTGAGGACATCGACACGCAGACCAGTGTGCGGCTAAATGTGACTGGTGGTCATGCTCTGCAGACAAAAAGGGGACATAACAAGAAGGTGCACTATCTATGTGAGAGGTACAAGAGTTCCTGGTGGTACTTTCATGGGTGCTCAGTTTACAAACTGGCAAGGGAAGAAGACTTTCATTATGTCGTCCAGCACCTTTATGTTACAAGCCTAACACAAAAGAAACAGTAAAAGTAGTTTGTCCAACTCATACATTTATAATTTGATTTTGTTCTTAAGGGCTGGGTGTTACTAGATAATCCCATGTTTGCTCTAACCCCTATTTTAAATGATAAATATAAACACATTAAACCTTACAAGAGAATTAATGTTAGAGAGCTCTTTGAAGAACAGAAGTTAATAAACAGATAAACAGAAAAAAAGATTAGGTTTTAGTAAAATAAGTTTTAAGAGTAACCATGAGATTATGGCCCAAGCCTTCATGGCCATTACATATTTATTTTGTGTTACAGAGGCTGTATGTAAGTGATGGCTGCGTTATTGCTGAAGATGGATGGACATTGTTAAATAAGAGAAGTAAAACTCTGAGTAATCCTCATCATTAAAACCAAAGACGACAGGGAAGGAGTCAAAGACATGAAACCTGAAGGACCCCGAAGGCCTTTACCACATTTTGAGGCCCCCCCACCTCACCATAACCCTCCCACTGAGACCCAAAACACCCCACCAGCCCCCCTTTACTTCCCCAAAACCCAACCTCTTCTTTTGACTCTCCATCCAGGATCAGATAATGTGAAAAATGAACCATGGAGCAGCCAGGGAGACCACATGGCCTCCCCAGCAAAACCACACAAGACAAATAGATATAATTAGACAGCGTCCCTGGGTTATTTTTCTTCACAAATATATTACAAGACTCCCTTTCTTTCTTTCCTTCTCTCTCCTCCTCTTCTCAGAGTCCATCTGTTTTTCATTGCTCGCTCAAACAAATCTCTGAACGCAGGGCCTATTGTGCCGGGCTGGGTTAGGCCGGGCCGAGCCGGGCTGGGCTGGGTCAGGTCGTTTTTTTTTTTTTTTCGGATCCCGGACTCAGGGGAGAGTGTTTGAGGGCTAGGGGAGTGGTGTGAGAGAGCAAGCGGGGGTGGAGAGGATAGGTCAGAGGTCGTCGGGGTATAAACCATTGCCACATGCCCCTCGGACTGCGGTCTGACTCTTATTTCCTGTCTTCAAACACGGCGTGGGGAGGCAGGAGGTAGGAATAATACAGAGGGCCACGGAGAACCTTGTTTTCCCAGCTTCCCTGCACACTGTGCACATATGGAGCCAGGCAACCTGTTCTTATAACGCAACCTTATATGCACACAACTACACACACACACACACCCTGCAGCTATTAGATAAGGTTGATCTGCACACCTGGTCTTGCTGTTTGACTCTGCAAACGATATTATATTCCGGCAGAGATTAAACGATGAGGGCCCTCGACTTTTAAAAACGGGTTCTTTCTCTACTGAGCAAGTTTGTTTGAGTTTGCAATGTCATCACTGAAAGAGAGAGAACCGAAACAGAAAGATGAGGAGGGAGACGCATCAGAGTGAAGGTTAAATAGAGCTTTCTTTTGAGAGTGATATTTAACAAAATGTTAAAATATTTAAACCAGGAGGTAGCACATTTACTCATCCTCACAAGTGGATCCATCACTGGTGGATTAGGTTCAATCAAGGACTCAGTTTGGTGACGCTTTCTATGATATTGTGACAAATTCAGCCCGTGTGTCTATATGACTTTTCCTGTGTCTGTCAGGGAGCATGAGTTGGACTGTTTGGAGACCTAAAGGCACAGCTAATTAAATTAAATCTGTGAGGCCTCTCCTTTCTAATGGCTCCTGTATCTAGACATGTGTAGGCCTAAAATCATGTTACAAATCCAACAGCTCTGACAACATGGCTGGAATCAGTCAGACAGATCGTGTAAGAAGCCTGCCTAATGAATTTAGCATCATCATTTTTTATCACAACTGCAGTTTAATCTGTAATGGATTATGCTGACTTGTAACAGTTCCTGTTAGTCAGCTAAATTTACTAAAATATGTCATTTCAGTCGGCTGAAAGAACAGTTTTTGATGTTTGCATCGTCTTTAAGAATGACCTGGATCTATGTACTCATATTGTTTATATTTCTCTTTGGTATAAATGTCACATTTGTTTGTATGGGAAGTTTCTGCCACAATTATACTTGATTTGAACCAAAGCCCCACAGAAGGATACACCATTTAGTACCTTAAACCCTGATCTTGTCTGCATTTCACAGCCAACAGTACCCTTACTTTGTTAGTGATGTGTAGCCAGATCTCAATAGCCTCATCAGCTACGTAATAGCGGGACAAAATTGTAGCCACACAGTGTAGCCTGCTAATAAATTTGGTGTGGAAAAACAACAACAACACGGGAGACAAAGGACAACAAAGGAGGATGTATAAATACAATATACAAATATATAATATAAATGGCTCTGAGGGCCTTTACACATTTCTTTGTATTAATAGTACTAATTGATTCTCTGTCTTTTCTTGCTTGTTGGGCTACCACTGATTGTGATCATTAAGTTTTTAGTTACTGTACAATAAAGGGTCAGGACAAAACAGAGGAGATGTAAACTCTGTAGAACTGCAAACTACTGTGTCATGAATCAAAAAAGTGCACTGAGAATGTTTGGCTGTGAAGCAGAAAGTCTTTGACATCAATTACCTCTCATCAGGTTGAAATATTTTGTAGTCTTTTTCTTTGTTGTCAGAGATTTGTTTTAATTGCTTCTTTGGGGTTTAAAGACATATTTTTATTTTTTGGGGTTATGTCCAAAGTTTGCATCATTGTTTGGATGCTTGCATTGGGATATGAAATCTTAGCCAAGCACCAATCAATTTTGCATCGAGCCACCCTGAGTGCAAGTATTGCTGTGCGGGCTGCATCATGGGAGCGCTTCCATCAGGGGAGGCAGAGGCGGGAAGGCTCGTTAAAGTGATGTGAGTTGTTTGCATGCGTTAAGGAGAGACAACCCTCAGTAACACCAGAGAGCGCCCAGGGACATACGCTCTCACACACACACACACACACACACACACACACACACACACACACACACACACACACACACACACACACACACACACACACACACAAGAAACAGCCATGTAAGGCTAACCACACTGCACGTGCTGGTAAATTGTGGTAAACAAATGTGGTAAACTCCTTGAAACACTTGATTAAATATTTAACAAAGGAAAGATGCACAATGCCTCTGTGTACTCGACTGCTCCACTTCTCTTTCAGCGATACAGCATCACTGTAGAGTACGTTTAAAAGCAAAAGTGCAAAGCGAGCAGTTGTAAACTTAGCAAAGACAGTTTGTTCCTCGCTGACCCAAGGCCTAGAGCTAAACAAGAGAGAGGTCACTGAGGACTCAGCCTATAACGATGGACTCAAATATCTGTCCTATATCTACTGGGTGGAAATAGAGAGAGCCATCTGAGACTGCTTTAACCTCAGATCACGTTGTTCCCATTGCTGGTTTATGACGTCAAAATGATAAACCTAACCGTTATAATGTAGCTGCATATATACCCATCGCACAGTGAAATGAGTCTGAACCACAAGTGGCTGCTGTTCATTGCTGCTGTGCTAAAATTGCACCTGTTTTTCTTTGTTGTTCTTGTTGCCTCTCTCCCTCTGACGGCACAGTAAAAATTGAAATGTCATATAAAACGTGACAGGATGCTAATATGTGGCTCCCAGAGGGCATCTGAAAGCGCTCTTGTTGATTTTGTAACTGCAGAGGGAGTCAGCCTCCCTCCTGTTTCCATCCAAGGAAAAAGAAAAAAAGAAACATTGAGAAGTTGAGATTGTTGAGGAATGCTTTAGGGGTGACACTTATTCAATGAACTAAGTCTGTGCAGGAATTGGGAATGACAGAATTATAAATACTCTTTAGACTAGGCATCTACTGCATATCTGATGTGTGATGTTTTGCCAGGTCACAAAACAGTTAAACATGGATCTAAGAGAATAACCATTTAGGTAAGAGAGAATGTTTTACTGGTTAATTAATTCAGTCTATTGTGTAGGTTATACATATGTGGTTTACAATGTTGAGTTAAAGTATGGCTCATGTATAAAAGAAAGCTATCAGGAGTATAAGTATATTGAAAAATACTCATAGTCTGTTTTTGTTCATTTTCATGAACAAAGGTAATAATGTATTATTTGCATTGCTGAGTTTTTCCTAGCTGGTATGATAAGCCAAATTTGTATTGCATGTTTGTATTTTAAAATCTGTTTATGAGACTCTTGGAAAAAAAATGTGTATCCAGAATAATACAATAAGGAGTCTCTTGTGTTGACCTTACACATTGCTACTTTACTAAACACAGAGGCAAATTATGTAAGCCAATAATTGCCCTTAAAATTAAAACTAATATGTCGTCTGTGTCTATTTCAAGTATAACCTACTCCACTGGGGAGCAATGAGTTACATATTTCACCCACTGGGAGTTAACTTAAGAGAGACTTGTAAGGGGGGGGGGGGGGGAGAAAACTTGGGAACCCAGTGGCCTAGAAGATCATCTCATCTCTGTCAGGAAATGACAACAAGACGAGACAAAGGCCCTGCGACCGGCCTCAGATACCACCATGCAACCTGGCAACTCTCCAGCACCACATGAAAGAAGCAGATGTTCCTTCTTTTTTCAGGGTTGCCGTTTGAATAAATAATTTATTTCATACACAACAACTAATCCATGAGCAAATGTGGGGAATACATCTCTATTTCCCCTCCCTCTCTTTACATCATAAGCACATAAATATTTGTTTAACTAGGGTGTTGAGATGCGCTGCACGTCTTCATGTCCCTCATCAAGCAGCTCACACAGACAGAGACACACACACACACACACACACACACACACACAAAAGGCAAAAGGCAACAATTGAGATGTAAAAGGGCGTCCTGCTCCCATAGGCTTTAGGTTTTGATTCTAAGAACGATACGAGTTATGCATAATTAGGGGCATGACCGATCTGACTGCAATCAGCTGCACTCTAGTGGTTTGTCAGGTAGCTTAAGGCTTCTTTGCCTGTAATTTGTTTGACCGAAAGTTTGATAGAGTCAGCATTTCTAATATTGGACAGGCTCCCAAAACAACCCTTCAGAAACCAATGGTTGACGTCACTCAGACTAAGTCCATGTTTACGTACAGTCTACGGTGTGTACGAGATATAGACACATTTCTTTGAGGACCTCTGTGTGCATTGAGGGCTGCCTCTAAAAAGCCAAAGTCAAACTCCAGTTAAGACTGTCAGCTCAAGGTGGACCAGACAGAAACAATGGTCTCTAGTACTCATTAGTCTCTTCAAGCAGACTAGTCCCATAGCGGGGATAAATTTACACATATGTAAAAAAGACAGGGATGGGGGGGGGAGAGAGAGAGAGAGAGAGAGAGAGAGAGAGAGAGAGAGAGAGAGAGAGAGAGAGAGAGAGAGAGAGAGAGAGAGAGAGAGAGAGAAAGGGAATAGAAGAAAGAGTTGGAGGTGATGCTGGCTTATTTTCGGTTTGACCTCTGCCTCTTGTCCTAAAGAGAAAGGTTTCTGTTGTTACAACGTGTGTCTGTGTGTGTGTCTGTCTAATGTGTCTGGGTGGCAGGAGGTTGTTTGCCACTGATCATCTTTACCCATCACCCCTGGGGGCCTCTCATCACCTCCACCACACCAGCCACTCCATCAGACTCAAGGTCGGGGGCACACCCACACACATAAATGACTAGCTCTCCAAAACTTCTGCACTTGATCACTTTCCCTTCCTCGCCTCCTGCTGAACGCCACCCGACCCCCGCCTACCCTGCACCCCCAGCCTGCTCCATCCTCCCCCCCACTTTGCCTCACCTCTGCTCCCCTGCTCCTGTGCTCTCCTTTCCCTGTCCTTCCCAGGATCCAGCCTGGCAATGTGTGATGAATGGGACAACATTACTCCTGTCCTCTGTTGGCCTGGTTAAGCTGCTCCCGCCCATCTCCCTCCATCTGTCAGTCTGTCTGTCTGTTTGTCTGTCTCTGTCCCCCGGTCTGAGCTGGCTTAAAAAACATATGCTACAGCAAAACTGTATCTCTGGATTTGTTTAATCAATCCAAAATAAAGGTACACATGAACTCTTTTATCTTGATAAAGGGATTGGAAAAAAAGCAGGTTTTATGATTCTGTAAGGAGAGGTATGTATTTAAACGAGTCTATTCTGTTTAATTAAGAATTTTAACAACACCACACTTAAATTTGTTTCAATCATTAAATTTCATCGTACACTTGTGCAAGTTAAAACACATTCCATTCATCACCTCAGTCTGTAAAACTCTCGATAACTTTGGCGCTCCTTTAATCATATATTCAGGTTCAGAGACACTCAAGCAAAAGAAACAGCTGTAACAGCCACTGTTTTAAACTTTGTTTTGGAAAGGGGGAAAAAAAAACGACAGTGCGAGAGTGCATCGCTATGAAGTGAGGGGATCACATCTTCAAAAAAGTAAATAAAATATGCATCCTCTCTGTGCTCATTACAGATTTATGACTCTTGTTAAAAGAAAAGGTGGCGGCTGCCTTCTAACATGTCTGACTTTCAAATTCAGACGACACTGCTGTCAAGTGTTGTGCTCCACATTCTGTCCAATGAGAGACCAGGGGGGCTGAGTGTGTGTGCCATCTTCCACATCTTATTTGGTGAGAGTCACGTCGAGAGTTACTTTGGGTGAATGAGAGCACACAAGAACTCCTCACCTACAGAGCAACGAGAGCTCATTGGAATCCTTTGATGCATAGTTCATCAGTCAGAAAGTTCAGTTGGTTCAGCTGCTTGCGTGTATGTGATTCAGAACAATAACAGTTGGGGGAGTCGACATTGCTGCATTAGGCATAATGAGCATTGGGATTTGCTCCAGCAATATGAAATAGTTTTTGCTGTTTCTTCAGCAACTTTTAAAGAAAAGAGCGCTCACAAGTGCTTTCACATCACCCAACCACCCACAAATGAAACTGGTGCACACATACACATTCAGGGTTGTGAACTCCTGAGAAAATTAGTTTGTTACGTGCTTATTATCTGTGACTTAGGGGTCATAAGGTGTGAAAACAATCATTATTTGTGAGAGGAATCTAATTAGTGCTTTCCAAAACAAAAAATCTAAATAGGAAAGGATTGAATTCCCTTATGGCCCCTCTCTCTGCACAGACTACATCCAAAGCAAGTACAATTACACTCTAGTCACTCCTAATGTCACCTTTTAGTACCCAAGAGTCAAAAGTCCCACAAGCAAAACATAGTTAACACTCTGTTGCGCTACATTCTACAGCTGTCACCTTGCAGTGTGACACGTTTACAGTGCTACAGGCAAGTCACACAAGAAGACGGGAGCAGCCTTCCATGCTGGAGCCCCATTAGCTCCCCCATCACCTTAAAGAGCAGGCAGAGGCTGAGGCCTTGAGGCGGGGTTTGGGTTGCGGGCTGAACGTGCAGTGCATAGGTGCTGACTGAGACGTGGACAGGGGGACAAGGGGGCTCAACACACACCCCGACAGGACGGCAGACAAGAGGCCGCCAGACAGACGATGAGCTAACTAGGAAAACCGGAAGACAGCAACACACACCATCAGGAGACAGTGCCAGAGCCACACACATGCCCACTTACCATCGTTCGTATCCACTCAAAGTGCCAGGAAGCCAACATATCCTCGAGGATATGGTTTTTATCACGGCTGTCCTCCCAGGGGCCTGGTTTACGGTCCTTATGGATAGATTACAGTGAGATTTTCTCTTTACATCCCAAAGAAATAAGGGTGAAAGAGTGAAAGAAAGAATGTGGTGTTTCACAGCTGGCGCCTTATAAATGATGCTTTGGCCAATGAGCCAAAACTAGACTGCAGTTTGTAGAAAAGAATAACTTTGTTCTCAACTTATGAACTTTAGAGACTGTAATAAAAAGTATTGCAATGGAAACATCTTGTCTTGGTACTCACCTTTGTTTGGACAAAGCAAATGCATTGATAGTTAAAAGGTGGCTGATTTGAGGCTTGTGTTTCTGCGTCCATTTGGACAGCTCAGAGAAGAAAGTCTTTAAACTTTGCATTAACAACGCGTATACGGTGAACTATGCTAACGTTATGGTGTACTGTCCAAGCTAGAAAGAAAACACAGTGCAAAAAAAAACAAAATTGCATTTAAATAACAAAGGCCGAAGTTGAAGTAGAATTGTAGAAAGAATGGCAAAGAGTCAGCGAACGAAGGAGAAATGAGAGAAAGCAAAAGACAAAGGGGGAGATATGCATCTTGCGGGAATAGAGATAATAAAAGATGATCCACCTGATGTATGTGTGTGACAAAGAGGAAAAACAAATAAACAACGCAGTGTATTTTGCATAGAGAGACAATACCCCACCATGCCTCTTTCACCCTCCTTTTTGTTTTCATTCCTCCCTCTATTAGCAAAACATGATTAAAATGCAGTTCCTACCAGCGTCTCTGCTGAACAACGGGGGGAAGAAAACAGACTGTGAGATGGGAAGAAAAATGAAGCGGAAAAGTCAAAGCATCTTTTACAGCGTGACGCTTTTCATCCTTCACAGGCGGTGAGAAGGGAAGAACACAGACATTCAAACTTTTTTTTCTCTTCCCCTCTGTCTCTCTCTCTCCCATTCTTCTCAAGAGCAAAAAACCCCCCTGATACCTGAGGACAACCCCACTGCATTACAATCTCAATAGCCTGGCAAGAAACAACATTTCAGTCACACTTTTTTTCAGAGCATTGATATAATTCCCATTGCTCTCTTTAGTCCAATTACATTATGCCATGTTGCTATCTGAGCGATCAGCGCAGTGCCGTGACTGGGATCGAGAGAGGAGCGCCGGGGCTAAGGAAGGTGCTGCAGAGCTCAACGTGCAATCTGGAGATAAGTCGAAAAACTTGCTCTGTTTAAAATATATTCACACTGATACAAAGTGTGTGGCTTATTTAACATTACATGGAGCAGGGAGCCTAGGCACTTGTTTATTGATACACGGAGGAAGAGACTAGTGCTTACAGAAAGACGATGGGGAGGACAAGAGACCTATAGACAGAAAAGAAGCGATTCTATAGGTTCAAATAAGTCACTTAGAGTTGCTGTGAGGCCCCGCAGGTTAAGAACTGGATATGTATCGAAAAACTCATTCACCGGGAGTTATATGCTTCCTAGATAACCATTTATAAGCACGCACATGTACGCAATTGGTTGTGTTTGTGTGTGTGCACATGTATGTGCAGAAGTCATGCCTACAGGGAAAGCAGCAAAGGTTGAACGGCTGTCTCTGCACTATGGATGAGAAAGATAAAGAGATAGTAGGGTGCAGGAAGACAGCTGTGTGGCAAGAGAAATTGAGAATGGAAGGATCATGTATGCTCTGTTTTATAAACCCAGTGCATCAGTTGCATTGCACTCTTAAAACTGATGGAACAGGCATGCATCCAATTTTTGGGAACCTTTTTTGGATCACTGATTGGGTGGGAATTCTCTGACATCATACTCAGGGTTGGAGGGTCATATGTTATTATAATACTGCAGTGTTACTGTGTTGTGAATAGTATAATGAAAAGGATTACATTATTAAAGGAGTATTGCTATTGTAAGACTACTGTGAATAACCTAAGACTGGTTATAGCTCTGTAATTTGTCGAATAGTTTGTGAATCCCAAAAGTTATCGGCTGTTCAAAAATAACAATGACAACAACTAAAATTAGAGACACATGTCTCAGTGAATTGGCCAACATATAAGAGTTACAATTACTTCTCAATTTAGTATTAATTCAACGTTTACAGGTCCATGAGCTCAAGCTAAATAAAGTCAAGTCTATGATTATATTTACCATCTGATTTGCTCGGGAGAGGGAGAAAATGAGCAAACAGGAGAGGAATGCAGTGTGTGTGTGTGTGTGTGTGTGTGTGTGTGTGTGTGTGTGTGTGTGTGTGTGTGTGTGTGTGTGTAATATAGATAGATAGACATAGAGTTAGAAAAGAGAGGGAGTGCACCAAGCAGTAAGCCCGTGAGCAGGACATGATTGCAGTGTGTATCTTATCTGTGTCAGGTCCTCCTGAGGCTAGTGGAGCCTAGCTGAGCGGAGCACGAGCGCTTCAGTGACCAGTCAACCGTGTGAGGGTAATCTCCTCACTCCTTCAGTCTGTCTCTCTCTCTCTCTCTGTCCCTCTCTCCTTTTTGCTAGTAAGCCCCCCTCCCTCCCCCCCTCCCTTGGAAGGCAGCTGTGCAACTGCACACACACAACTGAGACGCTGACACAGACACACAAATGCATTTACCGGCACAAACACTCATACCCATGCAGAGCCTAAAGGTGATTGCCTCGGCTGTGGACAGTGAGCCCGCAGGTGAGAGGAGACATCACAGGCTACACTGCACACTGAAGCACCTGCAGCTAGTAGTCTGTAAATAAAGCCATGAGAGGCTGGTTTCTGTTTCACACTCTGTCCCGGGCTCATGATGTTACTTCAAGCTTTGCTGGGAGATACTTCAAAAAATATTTAAAAGATTTAACCAATTCAATGTAAAAGGAGCCCCAGTTCATTTTATGAAATACACCTTGGGCAACAAAATCTAGCATTATATAATGTTGTGCTGTCTGAGTGAAATCTTTAATAATAATTTCCAAAACAAAGCAAACAATTGTCATATCGCTGAATCTCTGATTATATTTAGCAATTATTTTTCAGGTGATATCTAAAAAAAAAGTTGAATGATTCAAACTCAGCCTGTGAGTAACTGAATCTGTTAATTATTCTCAAACACAATATTTTATACTCTCACTGTAAACGTGCCTGATATTGAATCAATAAAAAAAAATAAAAAAAAGGTTAAAAAAAAACTTCATTGGAACAAGCCCACAACATTTCATGTTAAATACAATATAGGTTATTTCTCCTTGTACATTTTCAATAAATTTGTGTCTCAAGAATAAATGTTGTATACTCGGAGAACATGTCACTCGGAGAAAATGCCAACTTGCATTAATAGTTTTATTGAAAACTAAGTAAGATAGGGGAATCAGAATGCACGTTTAATGTGTTTGTGTGTGTGGTGTTGGGGAGAACGTAATAGAAGTTGTAGAAGTCGTAATGTTGAAGTCCAGCAAACACACACACAAACTGTGGAGGGGTAGGGGGAGAGGAAATAAAAAAATTAGTTCACATCTCACAATCTTTCACCATTCATGAGGCTGCATGCTTGGCTTAAACAACTGAGCCGTCCCCATCAATTAGTGTAGATGCGGGACTTTCATTGAGATTAAGTGACTAATATCGGTGCTTGCTCACAAGAAAGACACTTTTCACGTCTGCCCAACAATCTGTTAAGTTGAAACACATGTGGTGATCCAAGGCAAAAAGCCTGCAAGGGGTCCTCTATGCAATGAAAAACAGGTGCTCTACTTTTTGGACATGTAATACCCCATTTAGCCTCTGGAGCAAAGGTTATCCAGCTAATAGCTGCCTTGTGTTGCACTGGGAAGAGTTGTGCACATGGCCGGAGTAAACATCTGGGACAGATTGTACATACTTGCAACATATGCTTCAAGTTCAATTAAAATGAGGCCTTGGCATATTTATTAATCTTTTTTTTCCCCCTCTCGCCTCTCTCTGTTGCTCCCTCTCTCTACTTCTCCCTCCACTATAGGCCTGTGCCATAAAAAAGTTTTTCTTTGACCTGTCCTTCATACATACACATACAATCTGAATCTGTGCTTCATATCCAATGTAAAATACTTCATGTCCAATGTAAAAGACAATTTTGTTAAGCCTAGAATCTCCATTTGTTCAGCACTTAACCAGGTTGGTGAGAGGGCAAAGGGAAGAGTGAGAAAGAGGGAGTATGTGTAAGAATGAAAGAAAATAAAAAGGCAGGGAAGGGGCGACTGAAGGAAGCGTAGAAGGAGAGTGGGAGGGGAGAGACATGTAGGCGAAGAAAAAAGAAAAATGCCCCCTTTTCAACCTCCCTACGGCTCAAATGAAATGCTAACAGTCGAGGGGAGCAATAGATCAAAATGTATGAAGCCAGAGTTGGTAAATTGTAGCCTTTGTGGCGGCTGTGCTATCCAGCGTCCCAGCCCTGTGTGAGCACAGAGAGCAGGCCCTCTTATGTGGAATAATCAGTTTGGCACCAAATCTGACGGAGGCCGCAGAAGCTGCTGCTGCACCTCATTTCAATATGAAAGTCCAAATGTATTTCATATAATCTGTAGCTTTTCAAATGCCTCTATTTTTATTTTATTTCCCCCCTGAGAGGAGGTAGAAAATGCACTGATGGAGGGCAGACCAAATAAGGGGTAGAAAAGAAGGTTCAAGGTTGTCTGGTGCATATCTTCAGTCAGCCCCCCCCCCCAACACACACACACACACACACCTAAGTCTCAGCCTTGGAACTTCACAGCCATGAAACTTTGCTTCTGAATCACTGTGGGAGAGGATGTAACGCTCACGTATCAAGGTATGCTCATCGCCCAACCGACTGCCCAGCTGACTGATTGCCTGACCGCCTTACTGGTGGGCTGACTATTTGACCATCTGCACCATAAATGTGTTTCTTTAACTCTTTTGTTAAAGGCCTGCACTTGCGACCCTTCAAAAATTGGAGAGGTTGTTGCAGAGCGGCACAGTGTCCAGAGGCAAATCATTTTCAGATATCAAATTGCATGGTCAAAGGCCTTTACAATTACCATAGCAAACAGCCAGAGTTTTCCTCCAAAAAGATTACCAAAACAGACGATGTGGTGCAATTTACCACATCTTAACCTCCTAACCTTTCTATTGCTGGAGTGTGGCTGTAAGGCATCGAGTATCAGCTTAAGTAAATTCAGAATCCAGATGATTCAGTGGAGGAGAGGAAGCTCACTGTTTTCAAAGTGAAAAGTTTGGACCTCACTTAAAAGCTCATGTTGTGATTCTGCTCCTGTTTACCACTGCTAGACTGCCATCAGACTTGAGCTGCAACCATAAAACTGTTTCCATCTCAACTGTGCCTCGCCAAAAAACCAGACAACACAGAGGTTGGATAAAAAAGCTGTACCATTTCAATTACCATTCCCAAGTGGAACCCTGACATGGTACTGTATGCTATCCAGTGGCATTTGTTTCAGTAGCTGCTCCTACAGTGTAAACGAGCGGAGGCAGTAAAGCAGCCACCTGTTGTTACCTGATAGTGTCTGGACAAGCCCAGATGCTGTTTTACTGGGACATAAATGAGCGGTGAATGGACCTAAATAGCTAACTAAGCACTTTATATGCGTGCATGTTCTCAGGAAGCAGGGCTGAGGCACAAACGTGTTACAAGCGTAAATTCGACAGAGTGTCGTATTAAGAGAAAAATAAGAATAGTGTACCAAACTGCAACGAAAGCCCAAAAGCAAAGCAAACCACATAGAGGAAAGGTGAGAAATGTGCCATGTGTATGCCTACAGAGAACATTTTCAAAGTTTAGAAGGCTGTACAACCACAGTCCATGTGTTTGTGCCTCGGGCACTGAGAATAACTGAACTGGGGAGGAGATGGGAGGGGAAGATGGACTCATTTTGTCCGTCTGTTTGTGTTTTGGATGTATGAAGCAGTGTCAGCCCCTCCTGAGGCAGTGTGTTTGGTGCATGTGTTTGTGTAAATGTAACCCTGACAGAAGACATAATTACCTTGTCATCTTTGTCAAAGTCCTCATCCTCATCCTCCAGAAGGTCCTCCACTGCTTGCTGACAGTTGCAACAGAGGAGAGAGGGGAAAAAAAAAAGAAACATAAATGTTTTGCATCAGCCATAGAAAAGATAAACATTAGATAACATAGGGTTAACATAATCAGAACAGCTAAAGAGGCGTAGTAAAGCGGATTGGTTATGCTAGAGTTTCTTAATGAGTATGGTAAGCATGCAGATAGCACAACTATTAAACGGGTGTGCGCTAATATGTCACAAGCCTCTGAAATGTTTAGAATTAGATTTTATTTTAAGAAACGTTCTGTTGTTCAAATGTGCCGCCACTTCCGGAAAATGTAAGCGAAAGCTTTGCCTTTGATTTTTCAAACGGCTAAGATTAAAGTCTATTCATCCACTTCGAATCGCCTTTGCAAAAAAAGCAGTTATGCCCTTCAGTGGGACGAGACAGCAGATCTCCTCTTTTTTTAGATTCTTCTGACCTCTTTAACCTTTGCAGTCCTCTCTCACCTCTACCGTCAGCGTTTCCATCGCTACATTCATCTATCTACAGTTTCACACGCGCTCACAGAAAGATGCTCCACAAGAGGAGAAAGAAGAAAAGCCTGCAGCAAAGAGAGCAAGTCACAAAGAACAGCAACTATGTGCTTCAGTGGTCCAAAACCGATGAAACCGGAGCTGATGTAGCTCTGAAGCCCCCAGATACCATGAAACATACTGTACAACACGGAGAAAAAAACGACATACACATGTGCACACAGTCAGAACCACAAAGGCAAAGGAGCATATGGATACATACAGTGTCTTACAGAACAACGATTTCTGCATTTTGGTGAAAATAAAGCCAATAAACAAATGTCTCTGCATGTGTTTAGAGAGCAGCTTGGCCTTGTGTGTTTAGAGAAACTATATCTGATTACTGTTTAGTGTGACTAAGCGTGTGTCTTTGTTAGCATGCACACATTCACTTCATGTGAAGTCTGATGCCAATGAGGCGAAACACCCACAGATCACTGCTGCATCTCTCATCCACTCTCTTTCTGTCAATCACTCATCAAAGCAAGGTCATATTGTTGCTCTTAATTTACATAAACAAAGCACCATATCATAAAACCCACAGCTGTCAGCTTCAGCATTTATCTGTTCTCATTTTAGTGTTACCGACCCGAACCCCCTAAAAACATTTAAAAAATCATTGCACGCCCTCCCCCCAACCACCTCAGAAACAACACAAAACTAGTTTGGAGAAATCCAAAAATTCATCACTTAACAAGACAATAGCTTTTGTCCTTTTTGTTTTTCATTGGAATAAGGAGGGAAACTATGTGGCGGCTGACATAAGCCTCTTATGTAAATGCAGCTTCCCACACAAACAAAGAGGAGTTCAGAACAGCAGAGTTGAGAGGGTAGAGTCAATAGTGTGTAGATGTGTTTGTGTGTGTCTGTGCCATCAATAGCTCAGAGTCACTAGGGCAAAGTGTCGTGCATGGCAATCTTCGTTTTAAATAACTAACTGTACAGCAACTGGTTATTCCCACTTCACTCAGACTCCATCAGTGTCTAGACAAATAAGCTTGACTAAGTATTCACAGTTCACGTTCTCATTATTGATAGAGAATGCACTCACAGCTACAGTATACAGATACAAGAGAGGGAATTCTTGCACTCAGCCGAGGCAAAAGATGTTGATGTGATACTGTAAAATGAAAGCCTGCTGGCATCTCTAAACAAATGAACTATAACTGTTTATAAAGTCATCATGGTTCCTCCCAAATCCTTTCACCCGTGCCAAAACACAAACATAATGGATTCCTCCACACAGAGGCTTTGCGAGGGCACGCCTGGCACACGCTCCAAACTTTAAACAAAGGGAATGAGCATGAGCTAGCTGGAGAAGCATGACCTAGAGAGACAGAGAGAATGATAGAGTCGTTTGTCTCCCTCTGCTCTCTCCTCTATCGCCTCTGGTTACAGGGAGAAGTCATGTTTCCTGCAATGAGACACAGTGTAAAATTAATAAATAAAAAGACACGGAACATGTCATCTGCCCTGAAGATTGCCATGGCTAAATGTGTGCATTGAAGCTACTGTCTCTGTGAGGGAGGATATAAATTACTTCAGTGCGGCCGATGAATTCCAAACATCTCTCTCTCTCTCTCTCTCTCTCTCTCCCCCTACCTTTCTCACTCTCTTTATTCTCTTTCTAAGACCTGTTTGGTGTATGATATCATTTGTCTGTTTATCCCTCCATTATCATGTTGTTTGAATTACTATCATTACAGCACGGCAGCATCAAAGCCTTGCTGTCGACGGGATCGTGTCGGGCTCACGTTGCCTGCAGAGCTGCTCCAGTCAATTCAATACCTACTAAGGTGGGGATTAACATATTCACACCTATTCAAATGATACGGGGCTGATGCGGGGCTACTCTTACAGATTACACTGTGCCCCACAAATACATACAAAGATGGTGATAATACAAAATAAACACAGAGAATAGATGTGAGGGGAATGACATTGAGAGTTCAGTGGCTGTGAAAGTGTGAATACAAACCTAGAAAAAATAATTTAAAGGAATTAAGTTCAGATGCATTGACTTAGAGCTCAGAGCAGGCCAGCAGGGCTCTGATACACATTCATTTATTTTCTAAATATAACTGTCATTTTAGATCAGTTGCTATTTCTGTAAAGGACAGGTATGTAATTATGAATCTGTTCTAGTCTGTATGTTGAGGCTTCAATGACTGAATTATTTTATTATTTTGTGAGCTACTTTGACACTCTTATATACGCATCGCCTTGTCTACATCGACTTACATTTCTCGTTACAGATTGAGATCTTTCTCTGACAATAACTGTTGTTGTGTGGTTGGTGGATTTCTGCCCACATTTAACAGTCCTACAACACCCATAATGCCTTTTCAAGGACAGAACACAATGGGGAATAAGGGAAAATATCCCGGCTATGTAGTGGATATGCTCATAAAGGTGATCAGAGACAATAAAGACAGAGTTTGAAACTGTCCAGTTTCTCCACTTTGAGTTTATGTCCAGTTGTATATTCCTTACACCCCTGACTCAGACAACGTTAACTAGCGCATGCTAAAACAATTTTAAAACGGCAGTTGCTGTCAATAATAACCCAGGATTTGGAAATATGTGAAAACATAATCCATAGCTGTGTAGTCTATCTACACTTAATGGAGACACAAAGAAGAGTTTGAACTAGACTTGGCAAGTAAAGAAAAAAAAGATACTATGAGTGGATGGAGGCTACTTTCATGGAAGAAAAACAGAACAAACCCGGTCTGGATCAATGAAACAAGTGCACACACACAAACACACAAAACTACAAATCCACTATATGGAGTACTAGCCGCATCATTTTCACCCTCCATTGAAATGCCTCTATACTGGCCCCTCTCTTTCCCTGGCCAAGCTGAGTTCCACTATCTCCCCTCCTAACCTTCCCAATGACAGCCGCAGGGGGAATTGACGGTGAAGCAGACATCCCGGCGAACATGAAGATATACTTTCTCTTCTCTTTTTTCTCCCATTCCTCTCTCCCTCCCTCCATCCTCCTGCTGCGCTTCCTCTTTGATACGTGAGGGGGTTTTAACCTCTCCAGCTGCTGAGGTTTGGCCGACTGGCTGGCTGGGGGATCTCAAGGCCCTACTTGGTATGCACCATCCATGAGTTTATGTGTGTGTGTTTGTGTGCATGTGCATATTGCCTACACCACAGTTTCCACAGACTGGGGGAGGGCTGTGTGTCTGATAAGGGCTGCTGGCTGAGCCTGGCTGACCGACGCAGGCCCTTCACAAGCTGTCAGAGCCATGGCCCTCAGAGGGGGGCCCTTCCATCTTCACTAACCCAGCCAGGGCTCACCCAGCAGGGGGCTAGAGAGGGGTGAGGCTGGGGTGCGACCAGCGCTGGAGGCGGGGGATGGGGGTGATAAGGGCGGCTCCATATTCATGAAAGAAACACCAAATCTGTGAGCGCATGAAAAGATTGAGTTGTAGGATAGTAATGAGAGCATCTCTCTCACAAGCATACATTTCTTATTGTTTATTTGCTGACAAATCAGCAAGCCTGTTTAATCAGAGATGTTTCAGACGAAATCACAAATTTACATGCTCCACTGGCATTGTTGAAATAGTCGGTAAATACAGTAAATTCAGGGACAAGATGTTTGTCTTTCTCTGATGAATGGCACCATCTTGACTTTGTGTATATTGCACTCTGTTGTGGAAAAGAGAGCTAGAGCTGGTACACACATGATGTGCAATCTATTGGTACACTCTTACATCTGTTGGCTTTAGTTTAGGGTTTATACCGCAAATCTGAAAACAACTACAGCAGGTATACTTAGAGACAAAACAACAAGAAGCACTGAGGCAGGCATCCCGCACTGCTGACGTTGTTAGCAAAGAGCACAGAAGGTTCAGCGTGATGAAGAAAGTTAGACAAATGGAGGAAAAGACAACATGATGAAAAGGGCTGCAGGGAGGATTCCGCAGTGCCATTCCTGATGTTCCCGATGCTCCTGTCCCGCTTCAAACTCTGCCCGTCGCCTGTCTTTCTGCCTGCCAGCCTGCCATCCTATCTGCCAGTTTAGCAGAGACAGAGAGGCAGGGTGAGGAGCAGAGAGGAGCGTGGTGATGCCGGGGCGGCACGAGGGAAATCAGTGGGGCACAGGCGCTCACAGTTAAAAGTGACATGACCTTTTGATTTTGTCACCTGTCACCAACTGCCATGTCTGACTTCGCACTGAGGAGTGCCTGCCATCCGCCGCTGTTTTCTTCTGCCTCCGTCTCTCTGAATGCCTCTCTGTCTTTTTCTGTCTCCTGCTCCCACTCCATCTCCGTCTCTCTTTCTCCTTTTCTCTCAAGAGTTGCGGTTTTAAGGGGAAAAAGTGGAGGTGTGACTTTCTGCAGGAGTTGAGGTATAATAGGCAGCGTTTCCTCTTTTCCTTCCTGCTCTCCTAATATTTACTAGTCTCTACCTGTGTTGTGCGTGGCTCTTAATGAGGGCAGATGTCAAGGCAGTGTGTTTAGAGGCGCAGAGAAGCAGTTCTGAGATGCAAAATCAGGGGGGAAAAAATAGAATAGATAAAAATGACAAAGAAGTCTCGTTCCACAAATGATCCAATGTTTCAACAGTATCAGAGATTATTACTGTCTTGGAAAGAAACCAGATTATTTTTACACTAATGAACAATCTGCTGCTGTCACGGTGAGTGCCTCACAGTCAGAAAAGTAAAGATTAAACTACTAAAAGTAGAAAAACATGGCTTTAAAAAAAAACATAACAATGTAAGAATATAAGTAGAAAACAAATGTCAATTATTTGTATTAAAGCTTGACTACGCACGCAGGGTGATTAAACTCTATATATGTGCATTTATTTAACACCGGATGTAGCTTGATCCATTATAGTCAGTTCTACTTCGCCATCGGAGGCATGTCTTTAAGTGAGGAGTATCTCTAAACCATTAAGGTCTTCTCTGCTGTAATGGCATGGCGGATCCAGTCGGTGAATCTATGTAATGGTCTGAAGCATGGGATAAAGAGGATGGTTCTCCAGTGTCATGAGGCCTAATTGCCTGTCATCCTGTGGTAAAAAGAGACATCACCATGCTCCATACGTGACCTCTACGTCAGCCCGAACTAAAATGAACACCTTTGTAACATCTGGTCGGAGTCTTTCTGGGCCAACAGAACGGCTCTGTCTCTCCTCCTTTAATCTCAACGCCCATCATATATGCTTTTGTAGGCAGGCACGCAGGTGAATACAACAGATGAACACACCTTGTTCTCAGCTAGCAGAGCTGCTTGTCCTCTGGTGGACCCAGCTTACCAGCAGCATCCACTGCAAAAAGCTCAGGATGGATCTATGCCCCCAAACTGTTCCAGGTTTCAAAACATGACGGAGCTGGAGAGGAAAGGGTCATTTCATTTACGTGCTCCATCACCTTGTTACAATAAGAGCAGAGCAGAAATACAGGTTCCTTCCGAGAATATTTTCAGCCTTGAAAGTCAAGTAAAAGAAGTTCTGCCCTCTGCATGTATTCAGAGGAGTAAAAGGTCCTCTTCTTTGTTTGTTTGTTTTCGGTGAGCATGTTACAGCATGACACACAGGTCAGCTAACAGTGTTGAAGAGTCAGGGTTCGCAGGTCAGACTGATACATGATAAGAGAGGAGGTCTTTGACCTCGCTGGTGCTTTGCTTCCTTTAATCGCTGTTCAGAGGACGCTCCGACTGCTTAGCAGCTACTGGTCAAGGTTGGGGCGAGGGTAAGGAGCCCTGATCCGGGATCTGTTTGCAAAGCACCATGTAACCACACAACACTCAGTGACCCTGAGTGGTGAATTACAGCGTGTAGAGAACACTGTGTTTGTTTATTTGCCATTGACAGGGCTGTGGACTGAGGTTGCGGTGTAGAATCAGAGGAGGGTCCTCACATTGAACCCATCAGCATGAAGCACGACGCTTCATTTTATTAGAAAGTCTGTTCTCAAGTGTACACTTCTTTTTTGTTTTCTCTCTCTTCCCCCTTTTCCCCCTCACCCTTCACACTGAGTTCAGCAGAGATTCCTTTGGCATTACCCTCACCCCAGACTGCTGGAAAACCACAGCGCTCCGGATGCTGACCCCTGCTCCACTCAGCACAATGCTTTAATTTGGTGTGTTGTTTAAAGTAATTAGAAAGCCTTTTTCCCCTTGTTTTCTTTTCTATTCTTTTCTGTTCTCTGCCAAGTGCAAGAGGGAAACGTTGAGCCATCCATGACTTCAGCCTGATAAAGATTCGGAAGAGAAATCCAGGGGACCAAGAGGAGGAAGCACAGCGCGGAGATACAGTATGCTCTCACTGCACCGCCACAGATTGGGAAAACTGTCTGAAAACAAACAGGGACAGGACTCAGGGGAAACTTGTGTCAGAAAATGAGCGTTGCAGTGTACACATTTACAAACACAAGAGCCTAAAAGTAGTGAATGCTCACACCAATGCACATTACTTTCACTGTATTTAAAACAGTTTTACTTAAGAGTAATATAATGATTGAAAGAGGCTAACAGTTAGTAATAGAGTAAAGAGAAAGGCTTCATAACAGTCACCATTCCTAAGACAGTTAAATTGCAATGCAGAGAAAAGAAAGACAGTGACTGTCGCAGAATCATCTTTGTGTGGAACAAAAAGAACAAAGCAGACTACATCAGACAGCACAAGTATCATTACGCAGATAATATAGAGGATTCATGAATGATGCACACAGATGCACATTCCCTTAAACATCATATACTGCTCTTTCTCTTTTCCTTACATGGCGTATTTGCCTCAGACTGTCGCATCACAAGCATGAACCCACTTCTCTTTATACTGCTCCTATAGCGAAGCAAGAACACTCCCATCCACACGTATCACAATTTCCCAACTGTTAGAAATACTCAACACACTCACTTAAAGGTACTGCTGATTGTGTTCATATTACAGAATAGAGAGGTCTCATTCAAAGAAGGTCATGAATAAGTCTTAAACAAGCGTCAGAACATTTTTTGGCCTTGCTGATCTATTGAGCCCAGCGCCCCAAGACGACAAGTCCTTTAAATACATCCAAACTCAGCCACACTCTGGAGGTTGTGATCTTGAAGCAACCTTCAGCTTGGACTGTATGTCGGCAGAAGGATCCAAAAGGCAAGCTAAAACACAAGCTACAAGAAACTTGGTAAAAATGAAAATATTTTCTGTTGTTTAAGGCAAATATTTTCAATAATGATGATTTTATAATGAAAAAAAAAAAGTAGTCTAGACCGCTGCATGACTGTGAAGTACATATCAAAAGACCCAATCTCACCACATTAATAGGTGTCCATATCTCCTCTTATCAGCGAGCACGGGCAAACTTTGCAGTATTGTTTTAGTGAAAGGCACTAGCAACACGAGTGCTGACAGTATCAACATTTTGTAATGTTCAAATCAATTCCTGAGGTACTTGACGCACAATAGTCTCTTTCAGCGAAGAGAGAAAAGCAATTCTGCATGAAGTAGGAGTTACATGTACTTAGTCATATGTGAAGTGAGTGGCACATTATGAGAATATGTTGCTTCATTTTAATTAGGAAGTGCATGGGAAAAGAATATCATTAGGACTTGATACTGAGGGGAAGGGGGGGGGGGGGTGCAGCATGCCGGGTTTTGTCTTAAGGCATCTATGAGTTTTTTTTGTCAAGCAATGTCGCCATCTACAGGTGGAGGAATATTCCCTCTACATGAAGTCTGAGTCATTTAGAAGCTGAGGACTTGAACGTTTATGAAATGACCAAACCTTAGTTCTTGACTTGAATAACTGTATTCAATGTAAATGTGCTAAATATCATTATATACCAAACTCTGTCATTGTCAAGTAACCTTTTGGTCTCCAAAGAGGTTTCTTTTCCAAATCTGATTATTGATCTTTTTAAATAATATAGAGGCTTACACATTATTGAAGACTATCTCTGAAGACTTACAAAATAAACGTGTGCTGTGGGTGATAGAAAGTTCAAATGTGTAATATTTCAATTACACACAGCAATGTGATTAAGTTCATTATTCATCACTATAAAGATCTCTTCCAGATCCATTCTAATCCAACCCAAAGAAGCCTTATGAAGGGATAGATAGACAGGATATATACGCATATAGGAGGAAGAACACTGCAGAGAAATCTGGGTCTGTTAACTGGTTATTTCCAACAGAGTCTTGGAAACAGGCACTTATTAAAATTAATCACATCATTGTTCACGCTCACTCCAGAGTCCAGCTTTCTCTCTTGGTTTCATTCTCTACTCGGCGAATGTGCCCGGCCATGATTAAAACATGTCTGTTTCTCCATGACATTGCTTTGACATCATTTAATTGGTATAAGAGATAAAAATAAATGAATTAAATAAATATACCAGGTAAGTGGCGTAACATAGCTCAAGGTGACAGCCTATTATTCCTTCCTTTTCTTTGCCTCAAAGAAGCTAAAGTGAGAAATGTGAGATTTGCACTGAGAATGTGGCTCCTTAAGGGGCAGATGGAGGTTGCTTTTTTTTTTAAAGAAAATCAGAGAAGACATTTTTTAAATTCAATTCCATTTTTTTTGCAAAAGTTTATAACTGCAATTTAACCAGCAGTTATATCTTTAATAAGTTTTTATTTTGTACTGTTTTTTTTAATAGAAAGTTCTCACTCATTGGTGAATCTATTGTGATCATAATCACCTCTTTTAACAGCACAAACATGTGAAGACTCGTATCAAAGGAATATAATGCATGTTAATGTGATTAATGCTGTGAACAAAGCAAGAGCCGAATGCAAACAAGGCTTCTACAGTGGAATGAAAGAGGTGACTACGAGGTTAGCACTCACCACGTCTTGTCTGGTATCCTTCCCTGATGCAATGAGGAAGTAGTTCCAGGCCAAAGGCAGCAGCAGAGCCAAAGGAATCATGTAGAGTTCAAAGTTCCACACCACAATGACAAAAAGCTGCAAAGAGAGAAAAAGACACAAAACCCTCAGCAAAAAGAGAAGTGAGAACAAAAAAAAAAGTGTGAACAGTGTGTTAAGAATGTATACGTTCAAGACCTCAAATTGACCCCGATGAGGCAAACTCCTGAGAACGTACGCAGACCATATGTGCAATTTCAAGCAACACACATTGCAAGTCATTGATATGCAGAAACATAACTACCATGGAACAAAGCGTTCAAAATAAACCGGGCTTCAACAAAAGGTACAGGCTCGGTGTCTGTGAGCCTCAGTTCAACACCCTGATCCTCGAGGCTCCCTGGGCCTTCAGCTGAGGAGGACCACGATGAAGAGGATGAGTACGAGCCGTCACAGCCTCTTTCCCTCCTTGCCAATCATCCCAGAGAGCGGGGTCATGTACTGTTTTCAGCCACAGCACGTCAAAGCTGACCCCTCCGTACTCGAAACCAAACCCAGGCATCTGACCTCGCACACCCCACACCCTGAGTCCCTAACCCTGTCACTCCAAGCCCCAATACCCTCTCTCCCAGCCCAAAAGACTCATATGCCCCATCCCTAACCTTCTCTGCACCCATCTGCCAAATCCATAACCTCTTTACCTCCCCTCTCATCAGCAGACAAGAAAAGTACCATCTGAAAATTAACCTTTCCTTAAACCTTGGATTCTGGTTTTGGCAGGGCTCTTTAGCCTCTGACAACAGACCACTGTGGTGATTGAGAGAAAATATATGTGGGAAAGTGAAAATGATTGACTTTTCCTTAGCGGTATTGTGTCAGTAGTAAGCACGTATTGTGTCCACTATTTGAAAAAGTTTAGCTGGAATACATTTTGTAGGAATAACATCAGAAACAAGTAGATCAAATATGATATTCAATCTGCCTAAATAACTGATTTATACATATATATAAGTATATAAAGTTTTTATTTTTTTATTTTTACAATTGACAATTTTGAAAATGCAAACTATGTCAAATACTTCATCTTTTTCTAGCTACACATATTTATCAAATCCAAGAACAGAAAAATCCACTATTTACAAAATGAGCACAGAAGATGTGAAATTAATTAACAATCAGATTTGATGGGGAATGTTGAAATTGAGACTATTACTGAATAAAGCAGATTTAATATCTGTGCACCAATTACATGCTTTCCTGTTTGGCTGAACAACAGAGAGAACGCTTGATCATCAACAATTACATTGTTTTATTTCAGTGTTCAACAGGAGGGACAGACAGGGAGAGAGGAGAATGAAAATCAAGCTCTTCATTGTGTTTACAGTCCGAGGGTTAATGTGAATATGAGGTTCAACAGCCCCTCAACACGGTGTGATGCAGGTCTGCTGTTACTGCAGAGGAGCCGCTCAGCCACACACACACACACACACACACACACACACACACACACACACACACACAGTCACACACACACTCGCACACTCAAACCGTGCTGGAGGTATAACATTTTTCCTTACACGTGCACATAAAAGCAAATCCATCCGACTATTAACGCAAACAACTCTTCATAATAAGAACAAAATTAAACACAACTTTTCTCTTCCTCACACAGAAAAGTTAGAAAAGAACATTTTCCAAACTTTGGAGTGGAACTATAACTTCATGCAAAATAAACTTACAGACACTGAGTGAACAAAGGAAAAAAAAAAAAAAAGAGAGACATAAATTAAACATTAGAAATGTCCAGTGCATTTGCATAGTGCTCCCAGAAAAACGTCTTTTTCAAATAAACCTGAGTGGCCTTGGTGCAACAAACAAATCTCCCAAAAGGATCCAAACCTCTCTCAGGCTCAACTTCACTTTCTCACGTACAAAGACTCTTTTCTCTGATACAGCTGTGTGGGAGAATTGGAAAAAAAAACTGTTCAATAATTCATATTTGTATACTAATAAGCAACACAACTATTTCCCTTCATACATCATAAAAAAGCTTTTCAGAATGGCATAAGCTCGGCAAAAGAAATTCACAGACAAACAAACACAACAATGCATCTTCACAAGCAGTTTCTCTACAATATTCTAAAGTTATACATCATCCTTTTTAAATGATCATAGTTCAAAGATAGCTCAAAATTATCTCTAACATTAATAAAGAGTGAAATAATCTGCAAACTAGGAAAAGAAACACACGACTACAATCAAACAAAGGAGCCCTCTCTTGTTTAAAACCTACTCTGGTAGAAGATATAAATAACAGCACACTTACAAACATCTTCATCAGACACACAGGGTGCTTCTTTGAAATACTCTACAATAAATATCATTTACTGCAGGCATAGATTGTACTGTAAATATATTAAGTGTGTGGCTCTCTTAACGCTCACAGTATCGTCGTCACACAGACAAATGACTTGTTCCTCACTATCCTAATGTTTATAAGAAACCTTAAATCCTCCTTCCATGTTTTTTTCTTGTTAAATTTATCTTTCATCTCCATTCGCCTGAGGTTGTTTAACCTGTCATCCCTCTTCATTCCTCCTCCGTTTGGTTATAGTAGCTGAGGGGGAAGTTTTGACAGGCAGCTGGAGGAACCGGACACCCAGGCTCAGCAGTGGCTGGCTCTGCCCCGTCTCTGTGCCCCCCGGCTGGGTAATAGGGGCCCTGAAGTGCACGGACCTTTCCACCAAGACTGGGCGATCACAGCCAACCCCCGCTGCTTCCTACACCAGATAGCAGGCTCCTCGCCTGGGGAAGAGGGAGTAGGAAGGAGCCATGCTGTGGATGTCAGTGACCAGAGAAAGGCGGGCAGGCAAAAAAAACAACAACGATGAAAACATGCAGGTTCAAAAGGGGGAAAAAAGAAGGGGGGAAATGATAAATGAAGCTCCAGATGTAGTCTGTGGGTATAATTTGAAGATGACTCAGTATGGTGAGAGGCACGGGGACGGTTTTCTGTGATTATCTGAACATGGACAGACAGAGGGAAGCTCATGATGCTCCACTTATGCTTTATGTGTAATCCTGCTGAATTCTTACCTGTGCAGTGATGTAAAATAATTCTCAGACACAGTCAGTGTGTGTGTCTCTTTTTCTAATTGCACTTCAATAATATTCCAACATTGCAAATGAGTCTTTCGAGAACGTAAAACAAATGAAACCTCCATTTGTGACCATAACAAAAATGTGAGATAAACATTTTGTGTCCTTCTCCTACAATCACTGTATTTAAAGCTGTTCATTTTCTTAATACTTAATTAAATACACAGAAGTTTAGATTTTTTTTTTCTCTAAAGTTGAAGTTTAATTAGTTTTTAACTTCTGGCAGAGACTAACATTTAACCATACAATGTATTTAATCAAAACTGGTTTGTGCTTCAACAAATCCAAAGGACTCTAAACTTTGGAGAACAAAACTCTTCACGTGTCAAAAACCAAAAAAAGATTTCCACTGTCAAATCTGCTTAACCAATTCAGATGAAGTTAAAGGCAACATTTGAACTGGGCAAACTTCAACATCTACGAGAGTGTTGGATTTAAATGAGATGTGTAATTAAAATGGACAATCAGAAGCAGGCAACAAAGTAAAACCATGGCAGCATTATTTGTAATAATTTGGCTAAAATACCAATAAACAAAATCAGTAGACTCTATGATTTTGACAGGTCTCTGTAGTTTGAATTAATTAAAGTTTTAATTTTTGATGCTTTCTCTTAATATTAAGAAACCCCCTGCACACAAGAAGATATCACTTACGTTAACAAAACAGTCAAGTCAAAATGATTTATTCAAGCACTCAGTGCGGCATGTTGACAGTGGTATCTTGCATTATTTGTTTCAAAACACACCCGGCGTCCTTGCAGCTCTGAGCCGTGGCACTGTGGGAGGGTAATATTCAGTACTTTGGCTTACATTAACCACACACCAGGCTAACTTTCCCTCTGCTCTGTCTCAGTGGAGTGAAACTGAAGTTTGGATTTCAGAGTTCCCCTTTATCTCTCTTACATCAATTTCAATCCTGGCACTAAGTGTTGCCAGATAACAACTAAAAAGTCCTGTTAAGTTCGAGGGAACGAGAGAGGGAGGGAGGCTGTGTCCTGTTTGTGACCGGACCTGAGCATCATTCTGTGGTACTAGACTGCCCCCTGCTGTTCTCCTGCAGAACATAGATCTTCAGCACAATTAATGCTGCTCATCGGATACAAAAGCAGCCTGAATGACTAAACCCAAAGTGTCAAATTTTTAAATCACAGAAACTTTCAAATAAAGCATCCACCATTTTATGGCCACAGTACAACAGTTGAACATCTGTACCAACTTGATGTAATGATACTGTGTACCCGACTTCTCAACAAAAGGTTTTTCTTTCTCTGTCAAGTCTATCTCTGGTGATTAAACTCTGACTTGGTATTCTCAGTTAGTCATGCCGCTATATTTCAACTATCATTCGTTTTGCAAATCAGGAGAGCAGTAAAATGTGAAAGTATATCTTTCAAAGCTGTCCCTTGCTGTGGGCAAAGACGAACTCCCGACTTTAAAACTTTTAAAAGTTAGACAGGTTCTTTGAAGAGGAGTCAAAGGAGCAATTTAAAGAGACCTGGAGTGGTGTGTACCACTGACTGCTACGGTGTCTCTGCACTGTGTGTGTGTGTGTGTGTGTGTGTGTCTGTGTGTGCATGTCGATCAAACTGCAAGCCAGACATGTGCAAACACACACACGCACACACACACACACACTCGAATAGTTGCTTCTGTACCTGTCTTTGCTTTTTTCCCTTTTTTATTTCAGCAGGGTGAATTTTTATCTAAATGCAAAGCAGGTGATAGGTGCTCCAGTTTCCTCTAGAAGTAGCTCCCTTGTCTGGGCTCTCTTCCTGATAAGAGTCCTACTTTGCCTGACATAAAAGAGCCCGGTATCATTTCCCCAGCCTCCCCAACAACCCCCAGCTCCCTGCCCTCGCCCTTCCCCGAGCTTCACAAAGCTGCCTCTATTTGCTCCCAATTCAGGGCCCAATTGCAGATAAAGTTACAGCAAATTTGTTTGGAGGAAGAGCTGCTGAGGCCTGTGGTCCCTGGGGCAATAACAGCCTTGTCTTGCTGGGCCGTGGGGAGAGCTGGCAGCAGCAGGAGAACAGAACCCAACACCGCTCGGCCCCACAATGGCCTCAACTCTCCAGGAGGGAAAAGCAAAGGGAGCGGAGGAGAGGGAGAGATAAAAAGGAACAGGGATGGATGCACAGATAGAAGGGAGAGACGCTCAGCTTGCAGGTGTGGAGAGAGGAAGCAGACGCTTAACCCCGAGACAGGCAGACGTAGACACAGAGACCCTCTCACACACACACACACACACACACACACACACACACGTACACACAGACACCACCCATCATGCAGGACAGGAGGTAACTCCAGTCCCGTCCATTGTGCCAACGCCTCAGGCAAAGCTGCCACGGTGGCTGATTCACTGTCGGGATGGGTTGGTGACAGCAGTGTGGGTGTGAGAGGGAGAGAGAAAGGCTGCATGTGAGACTATGTGATATCACTCTTTCTCTCACATGCACACAAAACACACACAACGTACACACTAATCACAGCTGGCCCTAATGAGCGATGTGTACTCGAGCTGGCATTGCAAAATCGTACAGAAGGAGGGTAAGGGACTATGAAGACATTTTTGAGGGTTTTTATCGAGGAAATGTTGTGAAGTGACACTGTATGACAACTGCATTTTGATGCTGCAATCGCATCTCCAGAAACGAAAAAAGTGAGAGCACACTTAAAGTCCCTCCTCAGGCTTCCTTAACAGTTAATAAGTACACACATCTGTAAGTTTAGAGGTTGGATTGCCCACAACTCCACCTCTGTAGCAACAGCCGTGTTAGAAAGTTAAGTGTAACATCTGTCTAGAACGACTGCCAGACAGAAACACACGTGCACATATGAACAGACACACATGCCCGTAATCACACACAGCCGTACACCTTCATGAACGCACCACCTTGGCCAGATGGCCCCCCATAAAAACCCACTTAAAGAGATGAGCGAAGTGATTAAGAGGCCTCTCAAAGTGAGGGAGAAATGAGAGAGGGATGAAGAAATGGAAGGGGAGGGAGTACCTGTGTAGAGCAGAGGCCCTAAATACTCTGATGCTTTTAGCTAAGTGCATACTCCTACGATAACAGACTCCCAAAAGAGCGGGGGGGGGGGCACAATGACACCTAAATTTCAGACTTTCTATAAACTAGACAACGCTACGCCCTTGGCCTAGATACATCCTTTACCGTCATCTGAATTTTTGGAATTTAAGTGAGTACAATGAGAATATGAATAGTCGGCACAGAAGTGGATGTGGATGTACTATATGCTGTGTTTTCAGAATGGATGAAGAGCTATGCAAGGCAAAAACGTGTGTGTGTGTGTGTGTGTGTGTGTGTGTGTGTGTGTGTGAGAGAGAGAGAGAGAGACGTGAAGGCTATATCTTTCCCTCCCTATTAACCATGTAGACTGCCAATTCTGAAGTGACCTTGTTTTCTGAGAATTCTTCAAGTTTTTTTTTTTTGGTCCGACATTTTCATTAATTTTCAAAAAGATAAGGGGACAAAGGCTCGCATCCAGTTCAGCCTTAAATAAGAGAAAATCCAAACTGTCACACAAGCACCAGGCGAGCACTCGGGGATGCTTGCAGACACATAGAGGGAAAATGTTAACTGATCAATACTATGTCTCTTCTCAACCGTGTCTTGTGATGACACTGTGACCTGCTGTTCAAACACACACACATACAGCATCTGCAGAGATGAAACTGGTGTCAGACAGCCAAATGTTGCTAATGTCTAATGTCTGCTGCTGTGCCCCCTCTGTAAAGGGCTGGGGCAGGGCGGGTCCACCTGTCCTGTAGCTACTTAAGTCAGGACACTAAACCAGACAGGATTAAATGCCTGCTCTGTCATCTTCAGGGTAGGAACCTCTGTGCAGCCACTCACCACCCTGCAGGAGAATGTCTCTTACTGATAGCTCTGCTGTCCAATTACACTTCACCTTTTAATACCACACACAGATGACAGGATGGAGAGAGACAGGGCACAGAGAGAGAGAGAGAGAGAGAGAGAGAGAGAGAGAGAGGATGAAGAGGTGGCGGATGGGAGAAGAGAGAAAGATGCTTCCAATTGCATTGTCTGCAAAAGACAGCTTGCACTTCGATAGATTGTAGCTGTGTCCTTAAGCATTCTGTAGGCCTTGTTTAAGATGCATCAACAACTTTCCAATCAATCTCAGCAGCTGGGCGTATATATGGACACTTGTCATTCACACAACACGCAGGTTATTAGTTTTAATATGAAGCTAGAAAAAAGGCTTTAAGTGAAAACATCATTTCAAGATATTTGAGTGTGTGGTTAAGAGCCTGTAGTGGGAGTTAGACTGTGGTAATGCACTTGAGACATCAACAATCTCTTGTGTTAGAGTGTGCAATTACCAGTGAATGATCCATACTTTTATAGCAGAAATTGTTACAGGCCCCGTGCACATGATGCTCTCCTAATAATGCATGTGTGCTGATATTAACTGATGTTGTTTCTGGTAAAATTGATTATTTTTGGTCACTAAATTAATAGCATTGACCATAAAGGGCACCATTTTTAAAGGGCAAGGTAACTTTTTTTTTAAAAGAGGGCCCAACTACATTCTGGAGATTCTTACTTCCCCTTCATTAGAAAGCAGATACTGCAAAGATTAATGAAACTGAATCATCATCTTTCTGGCAATAGAGTAATTAGGACATAAAAGAGCACCTGTTTCGATTCTCTTATGTTTGTGTGTGATAAGAAATAATAAGGGCACCTCCACGTACCACAAAAGCACAGATGCTCCTCTGTGGAGATTCCCATTCAAAGCAGCTGTTGATGTAGCAGCCTGCGTTGATCAGGAACATGATGCAGCGCCTAACTCTGTTAAAGTTGCGCAACAGCAGCTAAAGGAGACAAAACAATGAAGTTCATATTAAGAATAATGAAACACAATCAGAAACGTGGTGTAGGAAAACAATATGATGGTGTAAATAAAAGTTAAAATACTACTCTGTGAATATGGGGATAACTGAGAAGTCTTTGTTGATATAGTTACAATATAAGCCCATTATTTTATAGCATGTCAACATTAGCTAGTTCTACATGGATAATGTTTGAAAAGTACAATTCAAGACACATTTTCAACAGGAGAAAATATCTCTTAAACAACATCAGCACAGGTATGGCAGTCCACCTCTGTTCAAGAAGTTAGTGAGACTTTTTTTTTTAGAGATAAATTGTGTCTCCTTTGTGTTTAGTTGAGGTCTGAATCAATCACAATAGAGTAAACACATATGTTACATGTTATAATAAGCACCACATATGATGACATTCTGTCAGTAAGTTTGAATGAGATAGGTTCAAACCATACAGCGTCTCATTCTGCTGTCACTTAGGAAAGTTCACTTGAGCAATAAGTTTTACAACTTTGGGATTTGCAGCCCTGACCTCACTTTGGCTTCTTTATTACAGCATTACATCACCGAGGACACCATGTTTTCCATCTTTAGATAGCTATATATGGATATGGTTCAGTGTATAGGACAAACGGTCACTTTAAAGCCTGACAAGCTGACTCAAAGTGTTTCTTTAAGTCTACTTTCCCAGTGATAAAGTTTAGTACAATAATAACAGTTTCCAGCACAGTCCCTGGATTCTCCTCCCTGAGGGTTCTCCGTGCATTCGGCCAGATAGGAGAGAGGGAGCTGGCAAACTGCTGTCCTCCCCCAGGGCTGCCAACCATTCAGGGAATAGCATAACAGCAGTGCAGAACGCAAACCACCCAATCAGGTCACCACTTGGAGAAAGTGCTCCCAAAGGACACACTGTCTCTGCAGATCGCTGTTCAGAAAAATTCTAGGCCATTATTTTACTCTTCGGAAAATAGTGTGTGTGTGTTCGATGTTTGAAAACTGGGGGTATTCAGTGTGTGTCTGAGGCACTACAGTAACATCCATTGTCTGTACTGTAAGCATGTGTGTTTCCGGATTGATTTGCATGTGGTTAGGGGTAGCTTGGCTGCTTTGATGCTATATGAGAGGAGGATTCCTCTTTCTCTATGTATAATTATGAGAGGCTTTTTGTTGCCAAACTGAGGATGACTGTATGGTGTCCTGCTGGGGACACACAGACCCTGAGGACAGCGAGACTGTGAATCATCCATTTCCACGTTCCTCAGCGCATGTACTTGATGTACATGCTGTACTCTTCTTGGCTCATTATTGGCATAACTGACTGGATAAGAATATCCCTTTTCCGTGAATTATTTCAAAGACTGCCTTTAGTTATTCTTTAAAACCACTTAGAAAAATGGCAAAGTCATTTATTTCACTGAAATGTCACAGTTACAATTAAATGGTTTTGTTTGGCAGGCAGCTTATGTGTGTGTGTGTTTTTTCTTCCTCTTTTCAGTGTGTGTGTTTCTGCGCACTAAGAAGCAAGCAACAGCAGGGGAGCTGCTCCCACACAAAAGAGCCCTCACGGGGCAAACCCTCCAAAGCAGCCGGTGACATCATCATTGCGAGACGCTGACATGGGTCATCTCTGTGAGTCAGAGGTGAAATGGAGATGAAAAAAAAGGATTCTTCACTTGGGAGAGAGGTGTAGACTTGGTAGCAACAGTGAGGAAGGAAGGGAATAGGGCTGACAAAAGAATGGAACGGGATCTGGTGTGAGTGTTGAGCTGTGCTCGGCTGTGCATGGAGCAGCATTGACTGCTGAGCCCAAACGGTCACTCATATGACACGTCTGATGCAGGCCAGCCCCTACTATTCAGCCCTTTGTGGTGCCGCCACACTGAGCGGCGTGACAATGAAGTGCAAAGCAGCAGTGGCATAGAGGGCCAACTATAAGGATGGCCAATCTACTTATGCACCCCAGAGCTGACAGCTTGACATTTCTATTCACCACTCAGAGTGGATGTAAGGGCGGGAGAGATGAGAGGGAGAGAGAGGAAAAAAAGAAAGAACAAAATGCTGCTTTTCTTTCAATCATCCTGTTGTATCTTGGGCGAACAGTTGTTGTAGTTTACAGGATGCCACTCTGCGCGACTGTTGATTTAGCTTTCAACAGTTGAGGAGAAAAGGGGGTACAGGGGTGGACACAGATATAAAATAAGGCAGAGTGGTAGAAGATTATAGTTGGCTGCTGATGTACCTGTTTGGACACTCTAGGCTCCTCCTCAATGTACTTCTGCTCAATGGGAATCAATGTCCTGAGACCAGCCTTCACCTGGAGGGGGAGAGCACACACAGCTTCATAGACAGCAAAAGGTGAGAGTGATACAGATCTAGATAAAATAATAAACATATGACATGACAGGGATTAGAGAGAAACTACACTTGAATTATTTTGAAGGGATTTTAAAAGACGGCGTGCGATTGTCACAAGTAAGCACGTGCATAGAGCATGCCCCATGTCAGAGGGTAGAAAGAGCGCGGGAGAGAGCTGTAAGATGGCCGCTATAGGACACACACAGCGATGGTGAGTGGGCGAACAAAGGCTGTTGAGAGGGAGTCTTCGATAATTAAAGCCAAAACGAGGACGAGGGACAAGGGACGAGGGATGAGATGGAAGCGAAAGGAGGGGGGACACACAAACAGAATAAAGACAACAGCAGCGTAGAGTGAAGGGGGGGGGGGGGGGGGATGCTGGAGCAAACAAGAGAGGGATGTAGAAAGAGGATAATGGGGGTGGGGGGCCATATAAAAAAATATTCTGGGAGGGGGGATCAAAAAAGCAAAAGAAAGACTTACAGCATTAAAAATCACGTCTATTTCGAGAAAGATGACCCCTTTTGTTGGCCCTGTCAGCTCCTTGCTTTTCAAGGCGTAGGCTTTGCGTTCTCCATTTTGGATCTGTGGGAGAGGGACATGACAGGCGTCTGTCTGGCAATACCCGGCTGAATCGGCTCCCCGGGCCACCTTTGAACCCCAGCTGCTGGCGCTGACAGGGAACCCAAAACAACTGTGGCAACTATGACAAGTACCTGTTCATTACCCAGTGCAGCTCGGCTCTGTCAAACAGAAATTAACTATCCTGGGGAATCATACTGTACAGCAGAGCATAGATAGATTACACACAGCTATTTCACACGCTACCTATATTTTTTTCAAACATATATAAATCTGTCGCTCTTTTTTTTTCCCTCTGAATCGCAGCGTTTATTCTTCCGATCAGTGTCATTTTCATATCATCTCTCATTCCCTCACTCTCTTTCTTCTCACCTATCAATCTCCTATTTCTACTCAGCCTCTCTTCCATCTCTTCTCCCTCCTGTCATTGCTTTTTCTTTGTGAAATAATAACGGCCTCATCTGTGTAGTTTGCAAAAATAACCTCTGCTTTTTATATCTTCCACCGTGTGTGTTTTCATTCTTTCCGTTCCTCTATGTTCATTCTATTATCCCCAAAGGAAACAAAAAAACACACACACAGAAATCTGCCTTTGACTCACATTTAGTAAAGGGATAGCCACTTTTCCCAGGAAGTCTGCACTTCTGTCTCGGTCCTCGTCGTAAACGGTGACCTGAAGTACGGAGTGGATGTCCTTGACGTTACTGGACCACACACAAAGACAAAACAACGGAGAGCATACTATGGGCTTCATACCAAAACAGTGTGGAAGCTATCACATCTTCCTTCCATGACTATTAAAGACACACAAGAAACAGATTCAAATCTGAAATGCTACGTAAGGCTTAACAAAGCTTAATATGAATACTCTCATTTACATACATGTTTTAGAATAACCATCCGAATGCTTATTGTGATAATGAACGACTTACAGCCCGAGCTAAGTAGAACTAAAGTGTGGAGCTCATATGTGTCATCTTTTGAAAACTAGGCTAGAAAGAAAATTGCTGGTGTTATGTATAGAAAGGAGGATATGAGAGAGACGTGCACTCAAAGAATGACTAAATTAACCCGTCCCATCGCTGGGAATTCACCAGTGGAATGAAATCGCACAATATATAGAAGATACTATGTAGAGGAGGGACTACATTAACATTTAACTTTAGCTTCAAATGAACTACATATTTAAACAAATGTACCCTGTAAACAAGGAGAAACAAGATGAGCTTCATATTTCATGATGATGTATTGATGGAGATATTGTTTTAGAGGCTACAACTTTAAGCACTTTAGGAGAAGCATTTGTTTTTTTTAATTTAAATTCAATGAATGAAAACAGCATTTCACAATAAAGCAGAATCAGTTCTTGTTTTTTATAATGCTCAGAGTGGTATTCAATGAATTCTTAGAAATGTAAAAAGAAAAGAGTACTTAAAGTTATACCCAGTGTAATTATTTATTTTTCAAACTCTATAATTCTAAAAAAAAAAAAAAAAAAAAACACTTCCATGTCTATGTTCTTTACTCTATCAAATAAAGCGGTGTGTATCATAAGAGGCACTTACAAAGTGAAGACCTTGTTCCACTCTGGGTTGAGGTTTTTGTACACAGTGTGCGTCTGCAGCCGATCGTTGCTCAGCTCCACTACACAGAAGGGGTCACTCTTTCCTGTCAAGCACAGGACAAAATAAAAAAACAAGCCGTCATAATAAAAGAAAGGACATAAATACAGGAGGAGCAAAACTTTTGTTTGGTTAAACTCTGGCTTGAGAAATTCAAGAATTGTAAGTGTCCAACAGCTTTTCGTCTTTGTCTTTTTCAGTCAAAAGGTATATAGATTTCTCCCCTTATAGCACATTACAGCTTCAATGCCTTGAATTTATCAGAAATTTCATAATACATTATATATAATAATTACTTATGTATATATATATATACTGTATATATCAGTGGAACAGCTGCAAGCCGTTTCCATCAACACCCGGGAACATATGAAGATAAGCTTCAGGAAAACTGGACCCTGGGCAGTGACAAGGAGGGGGGGGGGAGAAGAGAAAGAAAACACAGAGGACAATGTGGTTTGGAAGGCCAAAGATGTTCAGAGTGGTGTCTGAAACATAACTGCTCTGTGATTAGCGATTCTGGGTAAGCCGTACCGTAGCAGCAATGATATGAGAATAAAGTGAGAAATGACAGAGTAAACACTTCTTCCTTGTTGTTCTTTCTGCTTTGATCGAATGAAAACAGTGTGAATGTATATTATATATTATATATTATGTATATTACCCCAGTGACATTTATAGTAATATTAAAAAAGTAACATTGATCAAACTGTAGTATCCTGCTGAATAAATCATTTTAGAAACTCAAGCATCACGTATGAAAATCTTTGAGTGGCCTATTGCTGCCAAGAGAGAAAACTTGAATACACTTTGTAAGAACTTTAAACACGGCCTGATGTCATTGAACATGAAAATGATTTATGGTTTCACTATAAATCATATTCATTCATGTTAATTCATTCCAACAAAACTTTCGATTCAGAATTTACTACAGTTACGTAACAGGGCAGAGAGAGACTGCAGGGAGAAATAAACATAATTACAGACTTATTCCCTCCTCCTGAGAATATCATACTGTACTATAATAATCAAACCCAGTAGTGTCCTATATATCCTCTATTTGTTTACTAACATCTCACATTTGGATTTTCTTTGTACAAAAAAGAAGAGTGAGACCAGCTCCCCATGCCTGCCAGCCCACCTCCCTACGTCTGCCTGGAAATGAACTAAAAACAACAAAACTCTTAACGCCGGCTTTGATCTTTATTTTTTTTATTCAAACTGTTTGGAGCCGCTGCGCTGTTTGTTCAACTTATCACTTGAAAAGGCTGGGTCAGGTTGTTAAAAAAATAATATGTCCCACATAAATATCCTACGAAAAAAATACTGACAATATTGAAGTAGTGGTAAGGCTGCAATGTTGTAATAAGACTCAATAAAGTTGGCATTGAGTTCAAAACCCCACCGCCACTACGGTATGTGTATGTCTGTGTGCTTCCAACTGTGTGTGTGTGTGTGTGTGTGTGTGTGTGTGTGGGTGTGTGTGTGTGCGTGTGTGTGTGTGTGTGTGTGTGTGTGGGTGTGTGTGTGTGCGTGTGTGTGTGTGTGTGTGTGTGTGTGTGATTGCCATTGATTGGTGTGATTTTCTTCAAATGTTGTGACAAGGGCAGGACATTTAGTGGGTGTGCAAAGTAAATGTCACTGTGATCAATGCAGAGCCGTAGGTGTTGCCTTTCATATCTGTTTGTGGCGCCCTATTGATGTGCCGTGTTTGAAGTGGATATTGACAGCTTTGACTCCTACAATAGAAAACAAGATATGTTCAAATAGGAAAAAAGAAAAAAAAGACAATGAGCTCAAGAGGCTATTTTTCAATGTGTTTCCGTAACTTGTTTTGCCCTCTGCATTGCTCGGACAGCACAAACCTTCTGAGGAGCCATTGGAAATGCACTCAGAAAATATCATGTAAAAAAAAGTCAACAAATACTTATCTTTTTTTCCCCCAGCATTTTAAATTCATTTTCACACTTGTGAACATTTGAAATCATTCCCAAGCTTCCATAGCATAAACGATTATGATGTTGTCCCCATAATCCAGGTCTGATGAAATTTATATGCAATCGGCCAAATTAAGAGATGGAAATTATTTCTGCAGAACCCCCACCCTCCCCCATTTTTCTCTCTAATATTCTGTTTTTAATGACATGGCACGCTGTGTTGCCGCAGAGAGCCAGTTGTTATTGGTGATGAACTTTCACCTTATTGGCCGCAAGCACCAGAGGCAGCTGTCTTAACCAATTACACGCTCAGGTTTGAGCGCCACTCAGAGATCGTCCAGGTAATGTCCGAGCAAAGCTCCTCCCCCCTCTGGGTCCAATCTCTGAGGCGACGGAAGACGGTTTGCAGCGGGGAGCGGGCTCAAACTCATTTCAGGGCGCCCTGAGATAAGTGTGGAGGATGAATACGGCACAGAAACGAGGAAGCGTGCTGTAATTGCCTCGCAGGAATTTTAGAGTAAGCGAGGAGTTGAAGGTTAGAGAGGGAACGCATACACTCATGGTCCTGTATGATCACAATTAATTACGAGTTAGACTCCAAAATGTAAATCAATCACATTTCTGTTGCAATAATTTTCCACTTATACATCACTTTTAATAAGGCTATACAAGATTACCTACAGTAGACCTTCATGTGGCAGGAGAGGGGAAATCTACATTCAACTGACAGGTTTTGTTTTGATATTGAGGGGGAAAGAAAGACTTCCACACACTCTGAGCTGTTGCTACTGGAGTTGTGTGTGTGTGTATGTGTGTGTGTCTCCGTGCGTGGCACTATTGAAATGTTCTTACAGTATAGCATCCACTCAGAGGGACAAGAGCTGGCAGACAAAAGGGATTGTTGGTTTTAGAGACTATTTTCAGTTATCCTACTCGGCTGGAGAGGAGCTACTCCACAAAAACACTTCAATTAGAGAGAGAGAGAGAGAGAAGGCCAGAGAGGAGAGAGAGAGGGGGGGGGGGGGGGGAGGGGAGACAGAAGAGCAGACAGGCAGCTTGAATGGAACAGAAATGGTGAACTCTTTCTGTCTCACTGACCTCTCCTCTCCCTTTCTCCCTCTCTTGCTGTCTGTTTGTCTGTCCGTCTGTTTTCTCTCTCACCTTGCTCCTGACCCTCTCTTGGTCCGGGCTGTTAAAATAGGGTGTTCATGTGGTGAGGGCTCTTATGTGGCTCTCACAGAGCTATTGTTTCTGCCAGTGACACACACACACACACACACACACACACACACACACACACACACACACACACACACACACACACACACACACACACACACACACACACACACAGGCAGACACACACACAGCCTAATACTCATAACAGGAATAAGTCATCTAGAAACAACCGTCTGTCTGCTACCTATATCTCGTTCTCCCTTCAGATCAACTGAAAGTTTTTGATGTTCTGGAAATCATATTTTCTTTGCCTGATTTTGAGTTCTTTTTTTTTCCATAAGGGAAAATTATAGCATACATTCTTACATGTAGAGCCAAGTTTTTTTCCCCAGTTTTTTTATTATCAAAAAGTCTCATGTAAAGACATCTTACCCCATAGTTTGTGATCTAGTATGCAAAATGTAAGTAATCCATATAAAACAGACATTTTAGGGAGAGTTCTTAATGGAAATGTTGAATACAATTTCATATGAATTTAAATGATTTCACTTTAAAATAAAGCAAAATCATATTGAATGAATATTGTTTTAATCCTCACATAAACCATCCTGTGCCGGGATGTCACAACATATAATTCAGATTTTTTTTTTTTTATCCAAGAAAACAAACAGCCAGTAGACTTTATACTAGTAACTTCCACTGTTTTACTCTTTAATGTTGTTGTTGTTGTTGTTTTTTTAAGCTCCATGAAGCTCAGACTGAATGATGAGCTCTACATCGAGGTCACAGAGCAAATTTCTGCACTGAGTGAAATACAAGAGCCAGAGAGCCATTAGCCCTGCACTCCGGCTGCTCCGGTTGCCCCACGCAATAACCCAAATCAACCGGCTCCACTCTGTATTTGCTAATGGGACTGTTTCAAATGGAGAAAAACTCGAGACACTCTCTCCCTCTCTCTCTCTCTCTCTCTCTCTCTCACACACACACACACACACAGACAGACAGACAGAGACACACACACACACATTTCCTCCTCTCTCAACTAGATAATACAGAGTGAAAAACTAGGCCTGTCCACTGTAGACCTAATTAAAAGTAAGAATTAATGGAGAATGGGAGATTCAGAGAGAGCAAACACAGAAAGAGGAGGAGGAGGAGAAGAGGAGGGAGAGAGATTTGTTGGTTCAAATATGTACTTTTTCTCTATTATTCAAATGAGCACCCTGCATCTTTTCTAAAAATGCAGGGACAAATTTAGCGTCCTGCACAAAGTAGACTTTATCTCTCAGAGGATTCTCGCAAAGCATCATCCCTGAAACCAAAGTTACACCCTGACTTTATCTTTGGTTAGATGGAGAAAGAAGGTGTCACATAAAATCTTCAAAATCTAGACGCAAACAGAAGCAAAAGTTGTATAAAACAAGTTTAAAGTGCATCAAAGTAAGGGTAAGGGTGAAAACGAAGGGTTTGTTTCTGTTTCTTTGGACTTCAGCTCATTGTCTTACCTGTGACATCAGCTGCCATCAGTCCCTCGGCCCTGATGACCTTCACCTGCACCACGCCGACATCTTTCAGGTTGTGGAATGATCTCCACGCGTTCTGAAACATCACAGAGACAGGGGTTAAAAGGTCAAAGAGGACAGCAGATTAGCATTAAACAGAAAGTCAGGTCAATAGCCTGACATTTCATGAAGAGGGAAGGGGTAGAATATGTCCTTTAACAGTCCTCATTTGAGAATGTAGAGTTGGCATTTATAGTCGGGTACGATGGAGGACAAATGGCCAAATTTAATTTAACTTAATAGCTGTGCTCGGCTGTTTAAAACTTTGTACTTTTTGGATAAAAATCTAACTTCATTGATTTAGGAAAAAGCCATGTAACAGCTAACAAGAGAATACAGGCAGAAGAGAACATCTACAAAAGTCAGCATAACAGGGGAAGTACAACAGCATCATAGAAAGTAGCTAAATAGAAAATATTTTAGTATCACTATATCTCAAATCATATTTTAGTTATCTGTTTTGAAAAAATCAGCTGTTTAGAGAAAATGTAGTACTTGTTATAATATAATACAGCAGCTTTATAAATGTATGTTTGAAGGTTGTCACTCTGTCAGAGGAAAGACTTTCCACCTACATCTGAGTACAAGCTGGTTTCTTTTTTTATTGTCTTTTTTAAATAGAAAATGTTTTGACTGGTCTCTTTTTGTGAACAAAATACAAAAAGCGTGAACTCAGTTCTTTCTAAAAACATTATTGGATGAATTGCGAGTTTTTTTTTTAAAGGGCTGATCTGCTCCCTAGTGCACACTGTTGAGTGGATCATTTATTTAAAAAATGCTGGCTGGTATTTACTTTTTGAGTCACTCCATGATTTGACTCCATCACAATGTGATTTGTAATGAAATAGAGGTGTCAAGAGGGTGTTTGAAAAGTAGCACTTGCTCAGCAGGAGAAGAAAAAGGAAAATTTTCAGTATGAACTGAGACATTTCCTACATCAACCAAACCTTTATATGCATGAAAAAATGAAAATAATTTGAAGAAAATGTGTAAGACATAACAGCCTGATTTACAGCTGAACATATACAGTAGACACTTGGGTCATTTTGCTTTATAGAGAAAGGAAGGGAAAGGTCGAGGGAGAGTCTTTGTCCAATAATAGAACAACAGAGATGTTGTGTTGAGCAGACTCTTGCATGTCCGCACATCATAAAGATATATTTACACATTCAAGAGGAGCCATGAGGCCTTCTGACTGGCTGCAATGAGACGAGAAATACTGCATGTACAGTGTTTTAATAATCCCGAGAGTGAACGATGACGGTGTAGATATTTGTTAGTAAACCTGAAAAATTAAAGACTTGTATAAATCATCAGCAAGGAGGTGAAGCACAAGCACACACAGAGAAACACAATCATAAACTTGTGCTTTTGTTCACACCCAAGTACTCCAGTATAAACACATGCATTGAAAAGCTACACTGAGGCCAAATTGAGTAGCATGTCGGCGTGTCTTAAAAGCAGAGTAAAAATGCACTTCACTTCAATTTATTTCTCTCTCCCTGGCAATAACCCCTTCCATCCCCACAGGAGTAATTATAATTTAAATTTCAGAGTCAAGGCCAGGCTACAGACTTAATTCATTATTACCAACTCTGTCAGACTCTGCCTGTTTCCAGCGATATCATTGTCCAAAAGCTCTCTAAAGGAGATGAGAGGGGAGAGTGTGCCGAGAAAAAGAGAGGGGGAAAGAGAGAAGAGAGAAAGAGAGGAGGAGAGAGGGGACAACTCTCAATTTTAGGGCATGATTTCTCTGAAGATACAGCTGCTTGTTGTGATTATCGGGGAGCAGCCAAGAAAAAGGGGTGAGGGCATGTGAGGAGGGGAGAGGAAACAGAGGAAAAGAAAAGGGCAAACTGAAGGCTGACTACAAAATGTATTTGTTTTAAACTGTAGAACTCCCCACGATGCTGATAACCAAGCTGGGAATCGAGCATCTTCGCTTTTTTTTTTTTTGCCGACTGAAATGCGGCCGTAGCAACTGGTATCAAAAACTGGACAAAAGGCTGACGCTGAATGTCTGATCATACTCATGATCTTGTTTCTTATTTCATCAGAACTTTAGACCGTGTTTTATTGTTTATTATTGTTCTATTCTATGCTTTCTTAATCAGATCTTGATTTGAATTGAAAATTGTGCCACCTTGACTGCTTTTGCAAACTTCTTATAAGGCTGCTTTTTTAAAGACATCTAAGATTTGAGAGGTTTAGCTTTTTTTATTAAATTGAAAAGGTTATAAATATAATTTTATATTATTATTATTATTATTATTATTATTATTATTATTATTATTATCATTATTATCATTATTATCATTATTATCATTATTAAGTTTTAGCTATTTTCAAACCTTAAACTGGCACCCGAGGTTTACTAAGATTAACTGTATAATTATGCACTTTTTCAAGCAAGGTATTTTCATCAGGATGGGACAATTACTTCAAGACTTGGCACAACAATAGAGTGCACATTTCAGCACCATTGATGCTGACTTTTTGTTTCCTGGTACTCTTTAAAAAAACAAACAGGGATGATGTTTTACTGGTTCTCAGTAGAGGTCAGGACACCCAGCATGACACGCGGACAATCATGGGCAAACTGAAACATCTGGAAAGTGTATGCAGTCCCTGAAATTACATATCTTCACAGAATAAGTATTCATATGGATAGAGGCTGAATGAAGATGGCAGAAACTTACTTAGGATGCAGAAATATTTTTCACCCCCCAACCCATCATCCACACTGCATCCCTTCCTCCCACTCTGCAGTCTCCCTGAGGGGACATTTAGGCTCCAGCCTCAATCCATGACTGGAGAAGACAACGAACCCATCCTCCACATGGATTCAAATCCTCATCAGAGACAGACATGCAAAAAAAGACTCATACACAGACAGGCAGGTAGAGAGAGAGATGAATGGAGGCCAAGAGCGACCCCCACTCTCTCTCATTGATGACTCCCCACACCCCCATCAGCGCAGGTGGAATGACGGAGAGAGATAAAAAGGAGGGATGAACAGAAACGAGAAAATAGGACGTAGTTGTCTTTCATAAAACAAACCCCTGTCCTGTGTTTGATTGACACGTTGTCACTGTGACATCTTCTTCCTGTCTCTGTCACACTCAACAGACACACAAATGAATCAGCCCCTGCATAGGCTTATGACTCGCTGTCATCTTTGCATCGTGTCACCTTTCATCAGCGCTCCATATAACGTTTCACACTCAGATGCACACAAAGCTTCTGCCCAGCAGCCATGCAGTTTTAGGAAAATGTAATCAAATGACTATGAAATGCAAAAAACACAAACAAAATACTAACAACTTCCTCCTCTCTCCTCCAGTTCGTATTCCTTTTCATCAACCCAGGATCACCGTCTGTCTGGAAAGTCGCAAAGTTTGCTCTCTGCCTGTCATTTATTTGCCCCTTATCTCACTTCCAGTCTGGGTTGTGTCCTTCCTCCTCACCTTAGAGCAGTGCACCAGAGAGGGTGGGAGAGGTACTGCAGGTGTGTGTATGTATGTGTGTGTGCCTGCATGAGGGTGGGTGGTGAAGTGCCACCACTTCAGCGGAGGTCACCATGTCCTCCTCCTCTCATCCACCCATCCTGCAGCCACCTTAGGCCCATTAAGAGCCATTAGTGTGTGTGCTACTTTGCCGTCATAATGCATAAATCTCTTCCTCTTCTTCTCCCTCTCTCTCTCTCTGTGTCCCTCTCTACTTCTGGGAAACAGTAATTAGGGATGAAGGAAAGGTTACGGGTAGCAATAGTACATCTAAAGCAGTTGTCACTAAGTGTATTGCACTGTGTTGCATAGAGGTCCTCCATCAGCTGCATTCAAAGTAGTTTCCAGTAGAAAAATCATGTGTACTCTTTTAAGAACGTACATGCAGTACATGCAAGTGTAGGGAGGCTCTCACAAACCTGGAAGACATGCAAACAATGCAGAACAGCTAGAATGAGAGAGAGACGTTAATAAGGTGTTCTCTAGCATCAGATCCAAGTAATCAGGTGTCTATTATCAAATTCTGTCAAAGGCTACAAATTGGGATGAGGAAAAAACACCTGCCAAATACAGCATAATATAATCATTGTGACCACATATGGTGTGAGGACTGTAAAGGTGTGTGTACTATCCAACCATAAGATTAAAAAAGGAAATTTCAAGGATTTAAATAAAGCGTGTCTTATCAGACCTTCAGGTTGTTTTTTACATGATTGAATGCATGTATTATGTTTTTTAAATTGTATCCACACTATGCATTCCACTGACACCTTTGAATATTAATATTCTGTGTGTTTTTCTGATGTGCTGGCTGGGCCATGCTCCTGAAGGCCAGGGCAGGCAAAACATTTCAATTGTCTTCCCTTCCTCATTCTCATTTCTGAAGGTATCTGCTCTTTAAAGCTGTGATAATGACGGCATGCTACATGTATTTCTCCACCAACCCCCATCTTCTTTTTTATTTGACAGCTGACGCAGGAAAGAAATGTTTTTTTTTTTCTTCCATGCGTCTGTATGTGTGCGTGCATGTTTGTGATTAGCAGTTGTGCAGGACAGCTGATCTCAAGACGATAAAACCAGTCAGTTAAAATGTGCCAAAGCATAATAACATATCTACACATACACACACACACACACACACACACACACACACACACACACACACACACACACACACACACACACACACACACAGGGCAGATTAGTGGGCTTTGAGCAGCACTGTAATGCATTAGTGGTGGTACTTGGTCTTATCAGAGCTCTTTGATAAGGTACATCTTTATTAAATTCTCCAACTGAAAGACGGCCAGTCTGGGGAAAAGGAATATGTTAATAGGTAGAGACCATTCAAGACTTCCAACCGACCTCGCTGTGCCCCTCCATCTGTACCCCCCCACCTTCTTCTCTACCCTCTATCTCTCCATCCCTTCATCTAATGGCAGGGCCACAGTGGCAACAGACAAAGAGCCAAGGCTGCCGGGCGAGCGGGACGGAGACGGGGAGTGCGTAAGAGAGAAGGAGGCAAAGCAGAAAAAAGGTGGGCGAAGGGAAGGAAAATGTCTCGCCTTCAGCCGAGCAGAAAAACGGGGTCTTTGCGAGTTGTGAGAGAGGTGAAATAGCTTTTTCTTTTCATTTTACACGCCTTCCCTTCCCGGTGCAACCCTCATCCTTTACCTCTCGCCCCCTATTATACACACTCACACAAACACACACACAAGCATACACGCACACGCCCCGTCCTCATTTTGTGGCTGTGAGCAGAGGAGCGGCGTGTGTGTGTGTCTCAGTCCTAGAGCTCCCCCCTCTGATATTTGGTGGTTGCTGCAGCGCGGAGTGGAGTAGTCGACCTCCCGTGGCTAGCCAAAACAGGCTGCACCACGGTTATGTAGGTCGGTGCACCCATGTTCGGCCTGTGGAGTCTCGCCGCTGGTGCTTATACACACACAGAGAAAGACGCAAACACACACCAGCTGGGGGACGTTGTGTTAACTGAAATCAGAACACATCCTCTAATCTTACAAACACAGACGGCTATGTCGTGAACAGTACTGTTTGTGAACACACACACACACACACACACACACACACACACACACACACACACAGTTTTCACACATATAAAAGAACACAAAACTCAGGGGTACTCGTGGGAAATATTCTCCTACAAATCTCCAAGACAATTAAATGTAATAGCTCCAGATAAAGATCAAATAAAGCTTTTGTTTATGTTTTTTTTATATATTTAGCCATTATCTTATTTGAATGGCTAAATGAAACTAAGAACATTAAATGAACAAATATCCTGTACTTTTTGCACAATTCATGATGACTGAACGCAAATATGGCTGCAGTATTGAATAAGAAAGCCACACAATGTTGGACTGATGGGCCGAGAATATCAAGGCTGTCTGTGAATGAAATGCATTCAAAGTGTGTGAGCAGCATGTGTGTGAGTTGTGTGTGAGTGTCTCTTTTGTGGTAGGGAGTGAGGACAGGGTGTGAAGGGTTAACTGGGCTAAGACAAAGACATAGGCAGAAACTATTGTGTTGATTGGAGGGCCTCTGGAGCAGATGGGGCCTTAGGGCTCCCTCTCTGTCTCTCTTTCTTCCTCACCCTCTCTGTTTAATGCTAAGCTCAAATCAATGACAACTGGCTGACGAGCGAAGACATTTTACACACAAATAAATGAGCCCACATACGTTATTCAAAAATGCACAACTCACACACAGCTCACTGCAGGATGTCGATGCAAATACTGCACAATACGGGTGGAGTAAATCACAGCAGCAGAAACAAACAAGCAATATGAGCCTCCATCTTTTCCAAACAGTTTGTTCAAAAAGCTCGTCCCGGCAGTCCCTCAGAGAGACTAGTGATCTCTTCCTTGACCTCTCAAGCCTCATGTTGCTTCCTTCCTTACTCTTTTAAACGTCACCTTCACCCACTTCACCGCTCTCTTCCAACTTCATTCCCCAGCTGTAGCTTGTTGGATTTTTTGTTTTGAATCTTAGCACATTAGTTTGTGAACAAGTGAGAATCTTCATAAAATGTGAATACTTCGTGACTTTAGAACAATTGGAAGTATGATGATGAATGTAAGAGGGAGTTGTTGTTTGACACGTCATGACACAAAAGAAACAATATTTCTTCTTTGTTGTGTTATGTCTTCAACACGCCACACAGCCGTTGATCCAAATAAGACAACACAGTTTCAGGTATGTGGTCATTTGGAAATACACAGCTTTGTTTTTTGTAGGTCAAATTGTGTGATCTTCTTTCAAAGCATCCTTTTTTTCCCCAAACGTACACAAACAACACAAAGCCATGGTTCTATAAAAACGAACTCACATATCTCTGCATGATCTGATGTCTCTCGTTCGGGTCGTCCAGCATGTTGACGGACAGGTCGGAAATGGAAACAGCAGCGGAAGCAGTGAGTGTAACCAGCAGCACCAGCACACCTTCGCCTTCCTCCAGTCGCAGATCCAACTTGTGTGTGTGTTCTTTATTGAGGAGTGACAGGTCGATGGTACACCTAAAGTGAACACACAAAGAAACACAGAAGCTGAAATAGAATTACACAATTAGTCTGCTGAGCATATCGAGTGCTAGATTTTACACCACCTAGTTTTTCTGCAGAGTTTATTACATATGTGAGTTATTAGCTTATCAAAGAGACTGCATACATTTTACACTGCACTAGAACATATCAATAACAACAACATGATATTAGTAAACCCACGGTAAGATTCATGTGTGTGCGATAGCAGCAACTGCAGACAACATTGCCGAAGATAACACAATTAAAACCTTACAGTAGGCACTGGAGAGCATCTTCTCTTGGCTGAATTGATTTTCTGGCACTCCCTTAATAAATCTCCAGTTATTATCAAGGCAAGCCAATAGTAATTATTGAACTAGGGTCAAAGAGTTCAAAGACGAGGCTTCCTCGAGTGCCTCCATTCTGATGAAAAACTCTCTTTTTTTTCCACAAGAAAAAGAGCAGCATTTATCAAAGGTGTACATTCACACAGGAACGGACGTTGAATGGGAGGAAAATGGGAGTATTTATTTTTGCACAAAGACATAAAAGTTTTGATCTGAAATGAGTTGAAATATTAGGATACTAGTTGTCAAATCAAACTAATTTGGTAAGCTACACCTGCTTTCTACACAGTCTCAAAGAAGTCTTAAGTAGCTTCATATAAAGAATGACTGATGAAGACTTATGAACCTTCCCATGAAGTCATCCTTCTTGCCAGCGTCTTTGTCCCAGACTGTGATGTCCACGTAGCCTCCCTGCTCTTCATACAGGTGGAAATCAAACTGCTCTCTCCACTGAGGGTTCAACGTTTTGGGAATGGTCTGAGTAAACAACAGAAGGAAATAAATGATTTGTGAGTCCTCATTTGAGACGTGCACGAAGTAGAAACTGTACATACTTTACATATATGCTGATACAGAAAATAAAGACTGCTATAGTAAACAGGCTTTGTGAGTAATGATTAATCACCTTGCAGCTTTACAAGTTATTTATACATGCACAAAGAAATGTGATACTTTACATAAGACTTTACTGCTGTTTTAAAGAGTAAGGTCAGGGGAAAATGAACGACTGATTTGACTAAGAAAAGTGATGAGAATATCTGTTGTAAGGATGTAATGCAGAAGGGTTCTGCTTTTCTTCTATATTAAAGCTGCTGTATGCATTCTGTCTCTATAGATACATTTTCAGCTAAAAAAGTGGAAAAAGTTCAATCTCTCCTTTCAAAGGTTCCTTACTTTCTTTGACATGGATACATCCACTTTTATACAAAAGTAACAGTCTCATTAAGATTCATAAAGAAGTCCTCCCAAGCAGAAGAACGTTCACCTTGCTCTTGTACTTTTGGTGGCCCATCCTGAATTTGACGTACGGGTCGCTGAGGCCGTTGGCGTCCATGGGCTGGAGGCTGCGACCCTCAATCAGACTGATGCTGACTATCCCTCGCCACAGCTGGGCTTTTCTGTGCACATCTGACAGACGCATACTCTGATACTGCAGCAGGCAAACACACACACACACACACACACACACACACACACACAAACATTTACACATACACAGAAGTTTGCACAAGCATGCACAGAATACACACACAAATACAGACACATTTGCATACATGAACCTCCAGATAGAGTAATGGCCTGTGTAATCTTGGTCAACAGGAGGAGGGGGGGGGTGGGGGGGGACAAACACATGAAGAGAACAGAGAGGAGCAGGCAAAACACACAAGATAACACTTGAACACAAAATGATAAAATTCAACACAATTTACCCCTGAAGAATGAGCTACCCTGACATACCGGCACACCGTTATAAGCATACAAGTATACAACGATTGCAGTCAGAGGAACAATTAAATCATGAACCATAACTTGGGATCGCTGAGACATCATCACTGGTTTAGTAACAAATGCGAGTGTTTAGTCAGAATCTACTGCTGACAAAACAACTACTTCTGCTCAAGAATGAGTATTTCTGGTCTTTTTCATACAAATGAATACAATAAAAATAACAAATCATTTGTAAAGGGTTTGTAGAATGTCTTCAGAATAATGGCCAAACTACTGAAATGCTGCCACAGTGCAACTCTGTACATTTCTTATTCCATGCAGCAGTACAGTAAGCTGACAGCGCTGCAAATTCAGATTGATGATTTTCCATATTTTAAGGTTGTTTTTCCCCAAACAGTTTTCCTAGCACTTACAGGCCTATTTAACCTCTCTTTGAATCATGTCAGTATCCCTCACTAAAACAAAGAGCAGGGTATTTATTTGTCAAACAAACACAGCCCTCTCTCTCTTCTCCTTCTTTTTCTTCTGCCTCTCCCTCTCCTCCTTCCTCGTTAGGGAGAATTTATTAGCATAGCTTTTGTTTTGCGGGTGAATTTCATTAAACTCTGAACAAACCCTGCCTCGTGAGCGCAGGCCCTTTGATCTGGAGACGGAGCCTCTTAATTTCCATTCTCCAGACATTAAACAATGCGAATGGCTCCCTGCAATACAGCCAACCTCACATACAGCAACTCCCAACTCCCACATCTTTCAATTCTCCTGTTCGTTTGCCGCGTACACACTTTATGGTAATGATGAGAGGTCGCTCTCATGTCCTACTCAAGTACAATCCTAATTGTTTCCTTGTTTTGTTGCTGCATACTCCTTGTAACAGAAAACCATGGGCGATTTGGATGGGGAATTCACATCTTCTCTGCCAGAGCACAGCAGGAGGCACATGGTGCAGAGAGATGTTTGGAGGCTAAAAATCTCTTAAGAGATACTAACACTTGGTTTAAGAATTAATACACCCTTGCACATGGTTCAACTTTCGTCAGTTCTTGTGAAGAAGAAAAATGTTTGAAGTGCCAAAATAAGCATTTTGCCTGGTGGTAAAGTTAAAGAGACCTGCATTAATATGCCTCTGACTCATAATTATCATCTCAAACTACTTCTGGAGTACTTTGCATCTTGAGCTGTGGGTTCATCACTCGTAGAATCTTCATTAAAAAAAAGTGGTTGTTTAAAAATAACTTTGTACTGTATGCAGTCGAGCACAGAGGCAGGGAAGCACTAAGGAGCAGCGCATTTTTGGACGGGTAGCAGCACAGTAGTTAGTTAGTCAGTGTTTAAGTTAATTCCCCAGTCACAGGCAGGATGGCCCAGTTCAGAGGCTTCAAAGACTCGATTTAGGGAAGCAGCTACAGCAGGACATCTGCGCACCTCTGACCAAGCTCGCTTGAAATGTAGATCTGCGTATGTAGGTGGATATTGAACTTTTTCTCAGCTAATGAAACACTCGTTGCCTCCAGATGCTGTTTAGGAGATCAACTTAGAGCAAAATAAAGATTACAGGTTCAGCTTGTTTCCCTCTACATGAAAACATTTGTCTGAAAACAAGTGTCTTAAAACAAATCTGTGAATAATCTCAGCTATGTTTGCAAAGTTGTCTCTAATACAACGCTTGCTGTATTTTGCTGATGATAAAAGATGAGTGCTTAATGCATGCACCAATAACAGGAAGCAGAACCTGGACCAGCATGCTTTCTGTTCAACCCCGACAGCCAACGAGAATGAAAAAAAGAAACCTAAAGGTAGCAGTCTCTTACAGTACGTACGGCAGGATGGAAACTCAAATAAGGTGAACATCAAAGATAAGTATTTGATGTAAAGGGGTCTAAGAGTGTCCCGTTATCAAACCTTCTTATTTCACGGTTGATTTACTGAACAGGACTCCTTTAAAACCCCTAAAAACAAATCAACAGCTGTTTTTTTCTCACACAGAAGCTGCCATACATCATGCAGGTCAATGGTGGAAGAAGCACATTATCATATGTAAACTCAAATTAGGCTCAGACATTGCATGATTTAAGAGTTTAAATAGAAAAAGGAAAGTCAAAATAGATTGCTTCAGAATATACAGTAAATCTTCATTACACTCTGGATTCTTTTGTCATTGATTGAAATCAGTGGAAATGGCTTATGGGTAAGTGACTTCAAACGTAAACACTTAATACTTCCAAAACCCAAAGTCCAATTACAATGAACAACTTCCAATCCTGGTGTATATTTGACTGTATATAACTTAAGACTTGCCTTCACATACAAACATAATCACATTTTCATCTGGGAAATAAAACGCCTTTACATCCCTTATAGTGATGTAAAAAGCAGGATGTATATTGCAGCTTGTGAGAAATAAGCCGATGGCAATGGGAACTGATAAAGAAAATAAAAGAACTGCAAATACCACTGTGGGAGGAGAAAAAGAAGGGGTGAGGGCCAGGGAGACTCCATCCATGTACCAGGACACAAGTGAAGAGTGCAGGAGAGGGGAGGTGCAGTACAGTCAGAAGGTTATAGGTAAGAGGGGGTTACATGCTGGTTTAGTTTACCTTACTAGATCGCTTCCAGTTCCTTCTCAAAAGCATGGTCTGTAAATGAGACAAAGCTGTTACAGAGCGCCCCCCACTGTCCCCCCATCGGAGCTGCAGTTTCAGAGGTTAAGGGGCATTGTGATGGATGATATTTACACGTTAGCCCTGGCCTGGTGGGGGGGGGGGGGGGGGGGGGGGGAGTAGTTGATGAAGAGAGAAGAGCAGCTGGTATTCATGCAAGTTAAGCAAGGAGTGTGTGAGTAGCGCTTTTTGTTGTACCATGTTGTGATGAGGTATTTGCATAAGTAATTGACATGCCAAAACACACACACACACACACACACACACACACACACACACACGCGCGCGCGCGCGCACGCACACACACGTATACAAGTATATATAAAGTAGATGCAGTTTTCTTTGTATAACTGTTTGATAACTTCTAACAGGGCACTTCCATTCCTATACATAAAGAAAGTTAACAAAAGTCATTTTCTCTTTCTTTTGGGTCCAATTATATGGACTCAACTTTTAAAAACCATTAAACTACGTGTAATTGACTCCAGAACAATTATTTATTGAGCAGGTAAGACGTAAAAATTAGGATTATGAACACATCCACAAAAATGCACAAGATTTTGTTGTATCTTTAACTTCAATTCATTTTTATGGAAAAGTTAAACGAATCCATGAATAAGTTGAAAATAATACATCAGAGAATCTTGACAGCTATTGTAGCACTAGTGAACTGTAAACCACAGAGTATATGATGCAGGTCATTTTATTCAGAAATATCATGAATTCCTTCTGTACACTAAACTGACCAGATCATTGGCAGTGTTTGATGTAAAAGCAGACTAAAGATTTCTCTTCTCCCTTCCATACCAGTAGGTGGCAACAGAGAGAGTCATCCAGAATGCACTAGTATAACCTTGTACCCATTTTCTGCAGTTGGAGAAATCCAAAATGATGCTTAACCTAAATAGAGTTTATTTGTTCTGTCAAATGTGGACTCTCTGAACTACGGCACTTAATAAGCAGCAGAATTAAGACATCAGATCAAAAGGAATAAAATATTTCCCTCATGACTCTGCCTTGTTCTGGATCGAGCATGCAGGGGTCCAATTAAGCAAACAAATAATTGAACAGAAATAAATGCAACACTGAAACATTGAGCACGTCCGCAGAGGCAAGAGCCAACATAATTAGTGAAGAGAATCTTGTGCTCTTTGAACATGGAACTTTTCCACACAACATATTAATTACACTTGTGTTTTTTTTTTTTGCATACGTATTTGCTCAGTTGAAGAGCATCCAACAGCTGAGGCTGGCTGAAGCCAACATATTCTAGTTCAACACAGCATGTCGGGGCTTCTGATGTGCAAAAGTACACAGAGTAACACTGCTGCTGAACTTTGATGATGAAAAGTAAAGAACTCATTTTTACTGATTAGCAGTTATGCTCAACACAGGTCCTTAATCTTTCCTACTCACTCACACAATATCACGCCTATTTTTTCCCCAACATTTGAAAGATGATGTAAAGAGAGGTAAGTTTGATTTAAAGGGGTATCTCTCGAGAAAAGAGGAGAAAACATTTTGTGTGTGCAGGAAGAGAGAAATTATGATATAATTATGAAGTTTTCTTACAGCATCCTTCATGTCCTCCTTTGGCGACAGAGTGACAGCCAGTTCCAGACTGCCCAGGTTATTTTCAGGGTACTGTGGGTCCTTCAGGTCCAGCGTCACATCCAGTGTCCTGCAAGGAAAAACATTGAACATTTACGTATACATGAAAACCTAAACTGTTATTGCTTACATTGTTCTGTACATTTCCATTCTTATAGTGCATGAATTCCACATGTGTACACACATACATGCATGAATTGTTTGCACAACCCACCCACTTTTGTAAAGACTCGACATATTCAATCAGTTCAAGTTTGACTCAAGCGTAGCAGTGGAAAAAACAGGCCCACTTAGCTGACCACTATTTTCTGCTTTCCTCGACTCTCTTCTGGCTTCCATTTCTTCACGGAGAAACAGAAACAACGAACACCGGACTTTGCAATCTATGCTGAAATTGGCATTAGGAGATAAAAAGCATAGGGCTAACATGGCAACTAACTGTTAGGCACACTGAAGTATTTGTGACTTTATCTCAGTGTCAACCTGCTTGTTACTATTTTAAGAAGTTAAAAAAGTCAATATTAATTTCTTAACATTCTTTCTTTTTACAAAATGCAAGATTGTAACCGGTTGGTCCAAACTAGCACCTAAGTTATTGTACATGTCTTACAAAACTGGGAGTAACAACAGCAGCAAAGGTTATGAAGGTTTATTAATGATCAAGTTCTGGGGCGCCAGTAGCTTAGTGGTGCATTTGTGTGCCACATGTACAGAGGCTGTAGTCCTCGGGGCGGGCGGCCTAGGTTCAATTCCGGCCTGTGGCTCCTTTCCCACATGTTATTCCCCACTGGTTCTGTTCCTTGTTGCTGCTTCTTTTCACTGTTCCTCTCAACAATAAAGGCATAACCCCCACCCCCCAAATAAATCTAAGACTTATCAAGTTCTAATTAGCAGCCATTGTCTGCAGGAAAGACAGCTAATTGGAAATACACAGTCAATCGTACGGTAAAGAATTGAAAAAAAAACATTGTTTAATCTGTTACTGTGACAGAATAAAAATCAATAAAGCTATCACATTCAATGTTCTTGCAGATGCCATGTTACAATCACACAGGATTTTGGTAACTACAAACACTTCTTCAGACATCACATAACATCCATTTCAAGCAGAAAACATTTACGACACTGCAGATACACAGGTGGAAACATTAAACGTAAAGATGGCTGACTTCCTCTTATTCAGGACTCATCATTGTGTGCATGCTGGTTTATTGTCACAATCATGGCACACTGGGACTCTAGAGTAGATGTTGTTTGTCTTTTTTATTGATGGATGCTTTTTCTACTGTCGCTGGATTCAAATATCTAATGTGAAAAAAGGTCTATTTACACCTATTTTCTATTTCTACTTGACAGATAATAAACCATGGTAAATCCCTTCCTTTTCACACACTTCTTAATACAATCCCACCTGGATACAGCCCTGGTATGTTTAGTGAGTTTTTAAGGTGAGATACCAAAGATGGCCACCAGAGGGAGGCAATAAACTGTATTTGAGCATGATACCAGAAGATGATACCAGAAGCAAAGAAGATATTTTAGAGGGCTGTGTGAGACTAAACTCTTTCTACACAATGGAGAATGTTTAACCAAAGCATCCCTTGAAAATGTGAATTCCTCTGAAGATGTCTTTTACTGAAGGAATACAGCTACAGTACAGCAGTACCACTTCCAATACAACCAGTGGAGACAGAAAGTTCAGCAGGCAGTTTAGTTAATATGAGGGAAGACAAAGAGACCTTTGATGTTCCAGTGACTCCAGGTGGAGGTACGCTGAGCCCATGAAATCATCCTGAAGTCCAAAGTCATAGTCAAAAACCTAAAAATAGAAAATACACAGCATCTGTCAAGAGAATATATCAAAAATCACACGGAGAATGTCATTCTTGATAATCTACAATTTCCTTATTATTTTCAAACCTAGCCAAGAGAGAGAGCTGCCACTGAAAATTCAGATAAATCGAGACTCAACAGTCCAAATACAATTTATATTGCAGCAGGATGACATTTAAAGTCCAGGACTTATCTCTTGTACCTTTACATACAGCGGGTCCCTCAGGGTATCCAACAGAAGGCTAACTCTCTCCTCCCACACCGGGTTGAGGTTCTTATGGATGGTCTTACTCCTGAACACTTCCTTCCCCGCAATCTTGAACTTCACATATGGGTCACTGGTCCCTACAGGGTCAGAAAGCAAACAGGGAAAAATGATGAGGAAGAAGATGACAAACATTGGCTATTGGTTATCAAAAACATTTTTAAAACACTGCATTTACATAGAGCGAATGCTTTATGATTGTATTAACTATTATAGAATGCATACACCTGAACAATTTAGGATTTCTCTTCAGAATATGTATTTCTTTATCATAACATCTCTGGTACCATCAGACACAAATACTTTGTCAATTCTTTCCAGACACCTTTAAATACAGAGATAGTTCAAAATGCTGCTTAGAAAGCCTAAGGAGGAGACTACAAGGCATGTCATGTGACTTATTCTGTGCGTCATGTGACCGGCAGAATATAACAGTTGAAGCTGTGCACAGGTCCCATGCAGTGCTTCTATTTGACCAGTGGGTGGTGCCATTGATATATCTTTGAGTTATTCCGTGTGAGTGACTGATGTTTTTTGCCGGGATAAATGAATCAAGAATCTGTATTTTCCCTTCTATAGTACACAGAATGTACTAATGTTTGATGGGCTAATGTCTTTTACAACCATGTGAAAGTGCACCAACTAACAAGTTATAATCTGGAAATATAAATATAATAATAAGCCTTTTCATTTTTGCTAATAAAGCGGGTAGAATGAAGAACAAGAGAGAGGCAGAGTGATGTAATGCTAAAAATACATTTTATAACCCCAGTATACAGCAATAATTCTCGTCTCCATTACATTTCTGCTTTATCATAACCGTTCCCCAGAGGTCCATTAACTTTAGACTTTAGAGTGAAGTCAATTGGTTCCACAGGAAAGACAGAAACAAATGAAAACAAAGGCCCAGGTTTATACAAATCATAAAGGCTCTGAGGGAAAACAAGACAATTGAAGATGAGGAAAAACCTCATAACAGTGTGTATCAGAAGTGGAGCTTCTTCCATCAGACACAAGTTCAAATATTTAACTTCATCTAAATAAACTGACAAGAAAGAAAACAGGTTAGGGGAGACAGGGAGGTCATGATGCAGTCAGAGCTGTGTTTGTGCAGGAGATAATCGGGTTTACTAGCTTGTCAATCTGTTCACGTCCATTGGATATTAAAGTGGTCCACACGGACCTCGATAGGAGGAGTGATCACTTCCATTTTCCATACATTCATAGGTTATTCACATACACACAGTTCTACACAGTATACAGTGCATACAAAACAGACAGGAGAGCTTATTGTCCTTTAATATATAATTATGTTATGTGATTCTATTGAGAGTTTAGTGTCAAGATATGCTATGTTTTAATAATAGAGCTATAGACACTGTAACTTATCTCAGTAGTGAAGACACGGACTCGTCAGGAAAACATATAATCAAGAGTTGGAAAACTTTTCAGGGTGTCAGAATTTGATCCTCATGATTCTACAATGGTACCAAAAGCTTCCTCATATATAACTGTAGCATTTAGAATTCAAAACACTGTCAGATACAATTTGATAAAACATGGAAAAAATTATAATGGAATAAATCCTCCGCAGTCCAATCAGTAAATTGTTGATCACCGCATATAACACCAAATAAGGAAAGCAAATAAGATTGATGACTCTCTCTTTACTTTTATCTTCCTTTTAGACATCCTTGTTGACAAGCAGCGACTCCTTGCGAAACAGGATTTGTTTCCCCTGGACTGAGCCGTTTGTTTGTGTTGTGTGTGTCTCAAATCAGTGTCATATTATCATCTGCTGTGACCAAAGTGATTACCAGGGTGTCACAAGGGAGGGGAGTGAATCCTATTATCATGTTATTCCCACTCTGGGCCTGTGGTTCTCCTGTGTGCCAGCAACTGTCTGATAAAAGAGGCACACGACTGAAAATCAGACACTAAGGCGTAATGCAATAAATGTTAAAACTGGAGACATATGAACACAGTTAAGGACTTATGCCTTGCTCAGACTTCAGGATAATCTGACCGATTTGAAGCCCGATTCCTCCTTCCCGACAATGGCAGGGTCGTTCCCGACTCAAGGCTGCTTGGAACCAATTATTTTACCAGATTATCTTGTAGTGCGAGTTGTCCAAACGTCCCCGATCTGCTCGTCTGATCGTCTGGGACAACCCAATTCATTTCAAACATGTAAGATATTAGGATTTGAAATCTTGACGATTATGTCATGAAAAGTTCTGGTGGAAGTCACGTCTAACTACAATAACGAGGAGAGAGACAAGGGAGGGACAGTAATAAGTGGACAGTTCTGGCGATCAGCAGCAAGAAGCAACCTGCACAGCTGTGCCGGACAACTGTAAAGCATCTGACAGTTACAAACTTACCTCCAGCTCTCACTGAAGAACACACAATCCATGTTGTCCACATCTTCCCAAAACTTTTATTCACCCAAAACTTGTTTGGTTTTTCTTTTTATGTTTGTTCCTTTCTACATAAAGCATTATAATCGCACATTTAAGCACCAGCTCCATTGTTGATGTGAGGTCACATGAGGTTGTATGTTCTTAATAAAATAAAATCCTGTAGTTTATGATGTGTCATGATCTTCATATCCTGTAGGGTGTGCATTCTTGAGATTATGGAGCAGAATATCTGTAAAAATTCTTCTTGTGTGTGTTATGATATCCCATTTCAAAATCAGGAAGGATTTTTAAACTCCTGTAGTGTGAGCCAGGCTTAATGATGATATGTATCTGGAATTAATGTGCCTTGAACAATTTTAAACACTTAGATGACTAGCTAAAACCCCTCAGGGATTATTTAAAGTATTTCCGATTTCAAAGCATTAAATCTATGTTTCCTTGGAAAAACAGAAAAAAAAAACTGCTGACATGATTATCAGCTGTGTTCAAGCTTTTATGTGAGAGCAGCAAGATACCAAGCATCAGTCTCCTGCTGGGGAAAGATGGCCACTTTTTTATATAAGAACATCCTTTGATACCCTTTAACACACTGCTGCCCTGACATATCAGTGTAGAAAGACAGAATAAGAAGGCAGGAGAAAAGAGATGCAGTGAGATGAAAGATAAAATATTTACAGTCCTGTCAGATATTTCAGGATACTGGAAACAGAAGCATCAAATAAATCAAACAGAATCTTTATTTCTTGTGAAAGTGAGATTTTTTTTGTGGTACTTTTATCTACACGCAAGACTAAAGAGAATTAGTCTAATGCTGCAATATGGGGGCAAAAAGCCACTTATCTCTACAACTCCAGCAGCTCTCATTCTCTATCTTTCTCTCTCTCTCTCTTCTGTCTTTGTGTGTCCCACTGGGTCGATATTCCCCAGACACACATCAGTGACTCCGAGCCTCTGCTTCCCACAGTGCCAGCTTTATGATGCCATAAACACACAAAGGCAGGAAAGTATGAAATGGAAAAGGTTGGTGGTGCGCTGTAGGTGGGTGATGGCTGAATATGAGTTAGTGTGGGGGTACAGCACAGAGGACTGATCGCAGAGGTGCTTTTCTAGGAAATACCATATATGACATTTCCATGCGATTCTTTATATACATGACCAACAGTTTGGGAGATTCCATAAGGAAAAGAGGGAGTAAATGTCCTACGTAAGAGCTGGTGGGTGAATAGGTCAATAAGCACTAGGTATTATAGGATCAATAAGCGTTAGAAGAATGAGTAATGGTGGACAAAAATGTCTAAAAGCAGTTGGGTTAAGGACAGTGGGTTTGGATGGATGAGGCACCTCGGGTGTTTGTCCACCTTGTGGGCAGAAGGCTGTGAAATGGAAGTGCTCTGTAAGGAGAAATTGGTTGTAAGGAGTCAATGTGTCACTCACTGATAAACTGGTAAAGTGAAGTAGGAGCCGTAGGTGCAGCAGTGGAACGAAAAAAAAAGTGATTTTTCTGTCTTTGTTGGGTGGCATTACTGTTGAGGCGTGTGGGCTGACTGTATGAGCTGCTGTAAAATCTGACGCAATGCGTGATTTAAAAGGTCAAAGGTGTCGGGTTTAGAAGACCAAACAACTCGTCTAAAAGTTCACAAAAACTATCAAACTTTTTTTGTTGTTGTTTTTCACTCCAACAACCAACATCAGCTACTGTATCTACCTGAGCAGGTAAATGATCTTCATTCTGCATCTGCCAGTTTGTGAAATGACAATGTGACACCAAACTTCACATTGGGATGAAGTTGAGCTTCATAGAGAAAGGGGAAATTTAGAGGTGATGTCATACTAAGAATAAGGTATGAACCAGGATGGATATAGATGTCCATGCACGTAAAGGCAGACTTTGAACTAGTGTAACAATATTTTCTACTTCACGAGGCAACTTTGTGATGTGCCAAAGACTGACCGTTACAAACTGATGATAAAAGATGTGTTTTTGTTTTTTCATTTAAAAAGCTGCAAGTTTTAAAGATTTATTCGGAAATTCACATTTCATCAAGCTGGTGCTTTACTTTTTTTCAAGAAGGTTAGAACTTGATTTATTTTGCAATATCAGATAACACTGTTGACAGTTAAACTGTTTGAGAAGCAGTCTGTAAATAATGTGTAGCAAGTTCAGTGCAAAAAAAGTGTAGGAGACTATAGATTCTATTCATTTTACATTTCATTTACATAAACACACAAAACATAATTGCTGCCGACTAAAACAGTTGCTTTAGCACTACCAACTTGGCTATTGGCTAGGGCTGGGCGATATATTAATTTTAATAATATATCAGGTGTGTGGAAAATCTAGATTTTCTCTGTAAAGGCAGTATTGGTAATTTTTGAAAACAATCATGATTTTGAAAGCAGCATTCCCTAAGTGCTCAGTCTACATCCACCCTCTGTGCTCATTCAAAGCCTGTGTTTCCCCTACCATTATATTAGGGGGGCGGCCCGTAAAGCGATTATTATTATTATTATTTTATTTTTTTAAAGATTTTTTTTGGGGCTTTTTGGGCCTTTATTGTAGGGATAGGATAGTGGATAGAGTCGGAAATCAGGAAAATAAGTCATTTAAGGAAACCTTTCCGATAGAAAAGGACAGCTGCCATTAAAAGTAACCTATGAACACCAAGATTCCTTCAAGTGTTTGTGTCGGCGTGTCCCCCCCCCAAAGCTGCAAACCTAGGGGAAACACTGAATACCGTAGAAGATACTTTGTTGTCTCATGTCTCATTCAGTACAAGCAAGGAGACAGGGAGGCATGATTGGTTTATCAGATTGGTACCTCGTGGGAGACATTGGTGGATGTTTTTACAGGCTTACAACGGCTGCAGACGACAGATTTTCTTCAATCCTTTATGCAGAGCACATGAATTATTAATTTCTGTCAGGACCGAAAGACAATTTCAACCTAAAAAGTGTATCTGGAGAAAATTACCAGCCCTGCCTTTAACTTACTCCGTCGCTCCCCTTGGGTTCCCATAGTTCACATCTTCCCCCCTCATTTACTTCCTACACAGGGGCTGAGTGGCTCCTGGTATGTTGTCATCAGCCACAAGTAGTTTGCTGAAGTTGCTCACCTCACTTGTTGTACTCTAAAGACAAGTTTGCAGCTTGAATTTAAACCACAAAAGAGAACTTCAGGTTATTTTATTAATCCTCAGATATTTTGATTTTGATCTATTTATTGATAAAATAAAAGCAAAACTTGTTTTTATTCACTTCTTTGTCATTTTTATATATATATAAATATATATTTAATTATATTTTTAAGAAAAATCTATTAAAATTGTAGATCGAGTTTGGTGGGAACAAATCTGGGATTTTAACTTTAGGCCATATTACCCAGCCCTACCATTAACCAAAGCCAGTTGAGCTAAGGACTGGGGTAAGTTTCAGGAGAGTTCAGTTCAGTTCAGTTCAGATCTTTTTTGTCCCTGGAAGGGAAATTTGATTTGCAGCAGTGGACACAAAAACACAACAGATAAACAGACATAAGACAGTGCAACACAACCTGATGAAATACAACCAAGAAATATAAAATATAAAACTCACTGTTCGTTAAGAAGTTTCACTCAAATGGTATAAATAAATAAATAAATGTAATAAATATGAAGTGCAATAGCACTGCTTGAAAGTGCAGTCAAGGATTTAAAGAAGATTAAGAGCATTAATTGCACGAGGAACATATGAAAATGTATATCTGTTAGAGTAGACAGAAGAATAGTTCACTCTGAGAGCCTGTTTTTGTTTCGTTTAACCGAAAAATCCAGAGCGTCTGCAGTTACCTCCCCAGGGTGCACAGACTTGTGGGTGAGCGAGTGAATGACAAGACAGTGCTAAGGACACAAAGAGACATTGAGTGGTTTATATCAAGGCGTTAATAGAATCATCTGCTCTGATTCCATTAAAGGCCTCCACTAAACACTGTAACAGTAGCTGGGAGGAGAAATAAATGTGTCTGTTAGGGGACCCTGAGGTGCACTCGGCAGGTACATTCTTTTCTTAGGTGTGGCCCTGCGGCAGATCTAAAAGCCCATAATAGACTGGATTTTGATGGCTGCACTCCGTCTTCCTGACAGCCAATTGAAAATATAATCCACCACACACTTATCTCCAGTGAACACCTAACGGACAGCAGCCATAAAAATACTTCTCACTGTGTCTGTTTGCTGTAAACTAGACGGCTCAGACACCTGAGAAAGCCTTCAAGCGAAACTATTGGTCCCAAATGAAACAAAGATTCACACTAACAAAAATGTGTAACACCTTTTGAATGGTAGCTTCATACACACCAACACAGGACCTGTTTGTGTTCAATCAATCGAACACTTTAAACTGTGATTAAGAAACACACAAGGCAAGGAGAAGATCATACCATCAAAATGTTGGGATTTCTAAAGTGCTTGAGGCATGAAATAAGTGATCAAGCGTGTCTTGTATTCCATGCTGATGTTTTTGATTACGTCCTCCTCTTTGATTACCTCCTTTAAGAACACAAATTGCCAATCGCTCTCCTAAATCTCACCTGCAGTCTGGAGTGCAATATTAACAGATTGAGAAATTAGGAACATTGCATTATATTCAGAGTGGGTACCTAGTGATAAAACTCATAATTTCAACGACTTGGAGAAGGAGATTAAGATCCTGAGTTGGATATCTTGTGACTCCAAATTTAAACCAGGGGTCTTTGATACTAGATAAGGACAATGGGCCAACAAAGTCAACATTAAGTCAAATAATAGACAACAGTAAAATCTTAAGCTTCAAAAACCTAAAGAGAGAATTTTACTTGGAGAACTTTGATTTGTTCATGTATCTCCAGGTTAGAGATATTTTTGAAAAAGACATAAAACCAGATCTCCCATAGGAGCCGAATAAGAGAGATTTTTTTTAAAAGCACCAAGGACTATGTACCGCACTGATGTGAACTATGTATGTATATGTTTTGTTTGCTTGTTTGTTCCATTTTGTCTGTGAAAAGGAAAAATAATAAAACTCAAGTTTAAAAAATAAATAAATAAATAAACTTTTGCTGCTCTCTAGCTTTCTCTGTTACTGTCACTGTCATTTTCACATCAGGTTAATGGTCCTTCTCCATTGGCTCTGCTGCCTTGATGTAAACAAGCACAGTAAACAGCATTTCCTAGAAGCATCAGTCTGGCAGTACTTTGAGAAATAAATATGTTTTGAGCTTTGGGCGTATAACCACATTGAGCGCGGGAATGTGGACGTTAACCTGCAAGGAGGACTGATGATGGAAGATCCTAGACTGGAGCTAACAAAGAGCAGCCATTTCCCTTTCATGTCATACTTCCCATTACCAATTAAAGGCGGTTTGTAACCACATCTGTCAAACACACATACAAAACATTCCTTCACTTCATTTTAAATGATTGTCCAACATTGTTCATTTTCAAGCTTCAGTAGCTTTTTCATTTTATCGATACAATATCCATTTGATTAAATCATGCCATGTGTTTGCCTAATTTGGCGTAATCTTTAAAAACACTGATTTGATTTAGTCTCTCTGTCCCTTTAGGTTTTTGTGCACTTTCAAATGAGAATCTTTTTGCTGCTCACGACTTCAATCTTTATTTTCATTGTTTCTCAGCATGTTCAGTCTCTCTCCTCCAGCTCTCTAAATTAAATTACATTATTAAGCCTCATCTCCCTAACTTCCACTTATTACCGCCGAAGGTACTTAGTGGAAGTTGTGGCACTGACATATTCTCACCACATCACCCAGCAGCCTGCTCTCTCTTCAGGAAGAATGATTTGCCTCGGGTGAAGTGAAAATAAGATGAGCAAAAAAAAGGATGGAGCAAAATGAAGAAAAAATGTAACTGACAGACCAGGTAATATGGATGTGAATTCAGTTTTTCAACCATAGTAAGGGGGTTGTTTGAAGCATTTCAACACATTCCACAGTGTACTTTTTACAAAAAGTATATCATATGATTTAGAATAGCTGTACTGAAATGCTGTAATGGTTTTTTTTACACTTTCCAATTTCACACAAACTCAGAATTCTTCAAACACTCCTGACTGTTACTGGATCAGGCTTTTTAAATAACACAAAATCAAGTCAAGTGTAAGTCCATTAAGGAGGGAGTCGACTTGAAAACTATCAGTTCCAGCAGCTGAAGCAATATGATGCAACAGTCATTATATACACACGAGCTGATGCTTTGATTTAAATACCTTTGCTGCTCTGGGAGAAAGCATCTGCCTAAAGGCTTGAAGGAACACCTCAGAAATACTGAAACTAAAACACTTCGCAGAAATTGAGGATTTATTCATTTCACATATTTAAAGAAGTCATGTATAGAAAAAAAAAAGTGTGTACCTGTGTTTGTGTAAAATGACACAGATGCACTCACTCAAGCAAAGCATTAAAGTTATTTTAATGCCAACACTCTCACATAGGCATGTTAGGGTAAAGAAATGCAGAATTCAATGACTCATACTTTAAGTCCAACAGGCACAAACAAAGGAGAATCACTCTGCAAGGATGAAGCAGCAACAATAAAACAAACAGTGATGTCAGTAATGAGGTCTCAAACCTTGTATGAACATTTCTGTAATAATAATAATAATAATAATAATAATAATACAAAGCATGACTCCTGTCTGTCTGAGAGAGCAGACACTAATTGGATATGCATGCTAGTGACCAGAGGCCTTTTCGAAAGTTAAAATGTCATGCCATGTGGAAAGGTCAGAGTCAAACATGTAAAAAGAGTCTAGACTGATCGGCACCCTATCTTTGGTAAAGAATGTTTAATAAGCTTATTACAAGGAGCTTGTTCTTGACAGGGAATGGTGATGCAGGGGTGTTTTTAGCTGCATATTTCTATAAGAAAAGGCTTCACACTGATGTGTGTATCAATTCATTAGTTAATTATCCTGCTCCAGTTTCCGTCATCAATCTGTAGATACTCATTACACATGCTTGATCAATAGGTTTCTGTGTCAGGGCAGACAAACGGCCCTGAATTATTAATGGATCATTTATGAGTACGTAATTACATTCCTTAAGAAGACAGTGTGATCTCACATTCTAAAAATAAGTTTCGTTCTTCATGAGAAAAATGATTAAGTGACTCTTTTGGATGTTACAGTGGACTACAGCAGTAAAATGTGCCCTATGTCTCTTACTTTAATATTACTGTTTATGAATAAATAATATTACGAAGACAGATTTCTTTGTCTTTCTAAAAGCACTTATCTCAAGGTGTGGAAAATATCAGAAAACATGGTGCAAACTGAATACAACAAGGTATTTGATAGAAAATGTGGATTTTAACTTTTGGAGCCATCAGAAGACTACTTACTGACAGAATATCGAGTAAAAAAAAAAATGTCAATAAATCAGTAGATTAATCTTTATTTGTAAAGTGCCAATTCATAACAAATGTTATCTCACAGATACTTTACAAAAGGGCAGGACCTTACTCTTTGTTTTATTATCTACAAAGACCCAACATTAATCTACCATGAGCACTTAACAACATTTAGCAAAGATACAGTGGCAAAGAAAAACTTCTTTTAAAGAGGCAGAAACCTCGAGCACAAACAGAGTAGCAACAACACAACGAATAAGACAGATTTAAAGCAACAATGTCAGTGTGAATAGTGAAAGTATGCGTAGTATAAGCAGTAACAACTAAGTATGTTAACTATAGAAGTTGAAGTTGATAATAGATGTAAGGCTGATAGTAATAGATGTAGCTCTTGAATTCACTTTAATATTAGTAATAAATACAGTAAATAAGGACAATGAACCTCCTGATGCAGAGCTGTCAATAATAAACTATGACAGCATGAAATCAGTGCACTACAGTCCTCTAAAAACCCATTGATTCAGTTTTCAAGAGAAAACACACACACCCCACACACACACACACACACACACACACACACACACACACACACACACACACACACACACACGCACTGTTAGCAATTTCATTAATCACACATGTTGTTCCTAACTACTAATTGATTAACTTGCAGGGTTTTATGATTGTTAATGTTTAATGCTATGAATGATGCTATCACTATGACATTGGTTGCATCAGTGCTTTTCCTGTAGTAAAAGTTTCTATTATAAAATGATGCTCCCTGATCTAACATATTTTAAGTTCACTTTGCAGAGATAGGTTATTTGGAACCTTTTTATGACACACATTCATATGAAAAGGCTGAGAGTGAATCGAACTTTACTCAAAATGGCACCATATTAACCTGACTGTTAACTTCAAAACAGGTGTTCGCCCTGTACTTTAAATTTCCTCGCACCCACAATCATCATGACATACAGTTCAGGAGGTCCCATTCAGGGGCAGTCAGCATATTGCCTGTCAAAAAGGCAGTTATTAAGAAGCATAGCATGCAGGAGGATGTGAGAACAGGAGAGGGATATAGTGTTCAAAGCCGCCCATAAAAACTTGTGTGTGTGTGTGTGTGTGTGTGTGTGTGTGTGTGTGTGTGTGTGTGTCTCTCTTGTCCATTTGTTCTGTCAAGACTGACGGATGGTTGCAGCACTGGGGTTTCCCATTACCCAGAATGCAATCTGCTCATGAGGATGTATTAGGTAAGGGTGAAAAGACGAAGAACTCCATCATGGGATGTGGAAAGATGGGTTCAAAGTCTGCCTCATTACAACAACACACAATCACATACATGCATGTCCCTGCCTTGTTTCCTGTTCTGCAGTGACATTTACTCACAGTGCAGCTTCATCAATGTGCAACATCATACTGTGTTAGATACAAAGTGAGAAACACAAAAATGGTGAGATCCGTGGTGCAGGCAGCTGAAGCTAAAATGAAATTAAGCAGCAGGTGGGAGAGCAACATGGGAGATGAATGCAGAGAAAGGGACTAAAAGCTGCAAGAAAGATAATAAGTCTAGCTGTGTTATCGCTCTTGTTATCTTAAGCCGTACTTCAAGGAAGCTCCACACTAATGTTAGTCCTTCAAATATGCACAGGCACTAGGAGAGGACACTCATAGAACATGAGTAGTGTGTAATGAACACATAATGTGTAATCGGCAAAAGAAAATAAAGAGTCTAACTAGAAAACACTGAGTCTCTTAGACTAATTCATTTTTTAGTAACATCTGGTAGGGATTGGTTGCACAAGTTTATAGACAAATGGCTTATTTTGAGTTAATTTGAACTTTTTAAAGTAATGTTTTCTTTGTGTCATTATTCTTCATAGTTACCTGTTTTATTAGAGTCCATCCGTCTCTTTTGGACTTCCTTAATATTGTATAAAGACACAAAGAATGATGAGTTACCTCAAACAAAAAGAGGAAGCTTTACAATTATACTTTAGTTCATTGTTAAATTAATGTTTCCTTGCATTTTGTGAAGTTTCTTCACATCTATTGATGGTTTATTATGACTTCAAGTTTCAATGACCAAAACTAAGCAGACATTTAAGGAAACGTGTGCATTTATTATTAGTCTCATCTGTTTTAATGTATACATTTGCACTTGTGACAACCCAGAAGCCAATATCCTCACGTAAGACAACATACTGACAAAACTGAAGAAATTTCAAAATGAGTCATTTGATGTTGCTGAAGAAAAAAACAACTGCTACAAGAGCAGATATAAAAAGCCAGCAGGCAAAAGAAGATTAGGTTAATGTTAAAGATACAGAATGAAGAACTACTGATAATGTATATCCTCAAAACACAGTACATTTGAATTATCTGGTTTACTCAATTGCATTAGAAATCCTCATTAGTGGGTGGCATTAATAGCTATAAAGAAATGCTTTGGATAAAAGTGTCTGTCAAGTGAATTGTAGAATTGTAGAAAGATGTCTAAAACATAAAACAGATAAAATCAACAACAGTAAAGCAGACAAAAATATTGCAGCTCATGCAGCTGCTATTTTTTCCATGTTTCTTTTTTGTGGATTTGCATGACTATCCTGGATTAGATTCAAACAAGGGTGCAGAGCAGCAGACAGACATGTGCATCAGGAGCCCAGTTTGGGAGTCTATGGACGAGCTGGATGTCAGTACAGACACAGGGAACCAAAAAATATAATTTAAGCATCAGCTTTAAAGGCATGTTCATACAATAATACTCATCAGATAATAATTACTTTAAAGTCCAAACATTTGAGCACATTTCTGGATGTTTGTGTTCAATCTGTCAAATGGTGATTTCTGTAAATCTTTATCATTCAGTTTAAATATTATCAGTTTTATATAACATCTTCAGAGTTTGTAAATGAGGATACTTATCCCTATAAACCACGGCATGGCGTGTGTGTTGATTTGACAAGACTTTTCATGTTAAACTCTAAACTCAAGTTTCTGGCTGATGTGTAAATAGCTGTGTATGTTTGCATCCTACACCTTGTGTTAGACTAGATACGCTTTTGATTTACTTCACCCACAGGGAATTGCAGGTTGAAGCAGAGGGCAACAAACCTAAAAAGTCCCACTGGTAGCTCGTCATAGTATATAAGAAAGTGGTTGGGGCACTTAGAACACTACAGGGTCTTTCCCTGAGAGGATCAGGTGTGATGTAACTGCTCCTTCTTATCCACTGATTTACTTCACTGTCTCTACTCTTCTGATTTACTTCAATACAATTTCATTCAAGTAAAGTGTGAATGAGCAGAGGAAAGAAAGCACATCATCAGAGTCGACACCTCTTCAGTACAGGCTGTATGTTGTTAACACAACTGTGAAACATGTCTGTGTACCTCATGTCTACTTCAATCATCCATATCCAATGATGATATTTGTTATCTTGTCATAATATTGAACCATGTCACAGTGTTGGCTGTCTTTCCTGGCTACAAACTGTGAATCATTTTACGCTGTGCAGGCTGAACAGAGACTGATGAAAGACAAATGAGAGAGGGATGGCTCGTGTTAAGCAGCCTTGCACCGACCTCTGAGGGAAATCAACCCTCTCTGTACTTTGATGACTCAGCTAGATAACAGCCAACCAATGAGCACCATATGGAGATGACCAGTCTTTAATTATCAATGGATATCTAGAGATCAATTATGACTGTAGATTAAATCACACATTCTCACGGTTTGGATGTTAGGACCACTAAAACATAGCTCGCACAAGATTTGAACTTGGGTCTTCTTTGTGTCCTGTACTTGTGGGATGCCTTACCAAACGCTTATATATATAATATTATAATAAGTTTATTGCATCCATAGTACACAGATCTTGTCTTTTTAGATATCTTGGGATTTTGATTGCTGAATCTCTCTCTTTAACACCCCTTATTCAGCAGTTGGTAAAAAGACTAAAACTGAAATTATGTATTCACTTTAGAAAGAGACACTTTAGTGTCTGTATTTAACTGGTGATGTGTTACACATGCAAGCCTCTTCTCAAAGCTTAAATGTTCAGGACTCTGTGTAGCACTGAGGTTCAACACTCATTTTAAAACCCTCACTCAGCATTGTTTGCTGTATGCACGTGTTTGTCTTGAAATTTAATCAGCTGATCTCACTGGACGCCATTTAGGTGATTTTGAATAACTGGGCAAGCACGTCTGGTAGATGTTCTGCGTGATATACTTATCATTGTGGTCAATCTCTCTCTATTACAGTCAGGTTTTTTTGATTTATATTTGTGAATGGCTGGTCATTGTTTGTCAGAATTTTGATTTGTGCTGCTGCCTGCCAGGACACTCATGTTGTTACCTCAGCTCCATGTTGCTCCAGAAACATGCTACTCTGAAGAGGATAAGTGGTGTAGGTAATTTATACATGAATGGATGCATATTGGAAACGTATTTGGAAACTGCTGGAGTTAACCAGCCACAATGTTGTTGCTTTAATCAGCAATCCTTCCAGGAGCTCATGGCGCCCATGCTTCCCCAACAACTAGAGGTGCAACATATGACAAATCTCATGGTTCGGATCGGATCACAGATTTCTGTACCAGAAAAAAACAAGATAATAATATATTTTTTCCACTCCTCACCAAAGTACAGCTGACAGTATTTGTCATCCCCCATCAGAGACATCCACTTTACAAAAAAATCTGAAATCTTTCTGGAAATAACACGTTTCCTGTGATCTAGAAAAAACAACTGTTTTCTTGGATGTGCATTTTAAATGTTGAACATCTTACATGCACGCACCATTCATTTAGTACGTGTGTGTGTCTGTGCACTGGGTGCAGCTGCAGCACATGCTCTAAGTCAGAACAAACACAAAAGTCAGTGTGTGCATTTACACTGCATGTCACACCCACCCATTCACACACTGATGGTAGTGATTGCTAGTATCATCCATCAGAAGTAACTAATCCTATTCATACACTGCCATTGAAGCAGTGGGAGCAATTTGGGGTTAATTGTCTTGCCCAAGGACACGTTGCCCAGCTGGGGATTGAACCCTTGACCTTCTGGTTGAGAAGCAACAACTCCACCAACTGAGCCACAGCCGCCCTGCTAATGTGGGCCCGAGCCGTTGAGAGGATTGAAAATCAGGATTGGTAAACTCTAAATACTCTAATTATTTTTAATTTAATTACAAAAGATTTCTTTATGACTGAAAGATCCTACAGCAGAAAGAATGGTCATCCTGTTTTGCTGCTATTATCGATCCTTCAGTATCGTTCTTTTTTTTTAAAACCTTGTGAAGACTTCGAGAGGAGTCTAAACTGACATGTCTGCTAAACTGTGAGTAAATTGTGTGATAGCAGTACATCCTTTGATCTTCTGTGAGGGCTCTGGCAGGTTTCTTTTAATACCTGGAACTTCATCAAATATAGATCGACAGATGAAAATGTGCTAATGGGAAAACTGAGTAGCCTCTCCCCCCTCTTTGTGTCTGGCTAGTCAGCCTGGACTCTGGTTGCATGCAGCACTTGTATGACTAGATCAGAGCAGCGTTTTCAGAATATCTGGTTGATATATGTGGCCTGGTGTTCAAAATCCCTGATATCTATAATGTTTCAGACTCGTTGCAGCTTAAATGACAATGAGCTATCTGTCTTAACAATATTTCCCAGAACATAATGATCAAGTTTCTGGTCTTTGATCAAAACCAAAGGACAGGTTATTAATTATATATGTTTGATATTCGAAAAGTAAGTCTGATGGGTTAAGTATCTTGGTTTTCATACGACGATAGTTAAAAATTAGGGTTGATAATTGATAAGCAGGCCTGTATGAGTTTGACGTGTTTCTTTTCAGCTCACATATTTTTTTAAGAATACGTTCACTGGATAGGAAAATCTGAAAATCCATTTCTGAGTCATTTATGAAAGAATTGATGGATGTTACCTCAAATGTTTAGCAGATAAAATTGGAAACAATTTGTTTTATCTACTGTATGATTCATGTCATGGGATTTTAGTGACTCAGTAGGAAATAGAATTAAATTGCTTTTCGCAGAAAAAACTACTTCAATTTGACAACCCAGCTGTGCTCAAGTCTACATACCTGACAAGACTGATCTGTTCATGGAAAATCCCACAAATCCATGTCTGTCTGTCTGGGCTTTTTTCTGTGCCTGCTGCAGCAGCACAGAAGCAACATGTAGTGGGAAGACTTGGCTTCAGCTGTACATAGTCATATTAAAAGGATGCCTCAATGAGCATCACATGGAAAAACAACACAATCACTAAAACATCTTTGTTGCTTTAAATGAAGTCTGCTGTATAAATGTTTTTCACCTGTGTGTGTCTCCCTCTCTCTCTCTCTCTCTCCCTCTCTCTCTCTCTCTCTCTCTCTCTCTCTCTCTCTCTCTCTCTCTCTATATATATATATATATATATATAATGAGCTCTGTGGGTGTGCTCAGGACAGGTGAGCTCTGAGCCTCGCTGCTCATTATGCAGACAGACAGGTAGTCAGGAAAGAGAGCAGGGCACGCTTATTCAAATGTGGCGTCATGGTGACGGCTAAACCCCCTAATGAGATCAGCATACCCAAAACATTGTCTGTAAGAGGTTGTAAGAAAATCTAAGGTCCTGCTTGTTTCTGTTACACTATGAGAGACTTGAATGCTTTCACAGAGGGCAGAAGGCTATCTGTCCTGTACAATAATAGGCTCAATATCTTTCTGCTATAGAAGCCAGTGTATGCAGTGAATTTATCAACTCAAAATAACTCTATACTGCTCCTGCTCCACTGACCCTTTTCTACCGACATGATGTGTCACTCTCTCATGGATCCCTTACTTTGGTCTTCTAAAGAGTTTTTTATTCATTATTAATAAAACATATACAGAAACCTTAGGAGAGTAACGCTCTCATACAGTTAAAAACAACACGTTATAATCTTAAGAGGACTAAAAGCCTTAAAGATGTGGAGTCGAGGCAAAACTGGATTTAGATCTTTTAGTAGTTTAGTAGTCTATACAAATGGAAGCAGGCTAAAAATTGAGTTCCAGCTCAGGCCAAGGATTAAATAATTTTCATGCTGAGATGCACAAGGAATGAGCTGAACCAGTCCCAGTAATACCATTTCACTTCACACATAAGAAAGGGAGAGAGCTGGAAGGACCAGAAGTGTGATTTAATAAAACCCTACACAGAGAGAGTCAGGAGGGAGAAGGAATGAAAATGTGAGAAAACAAAGAATAGACGTGGGGGGGGGGGGGGGGGGGGGGGGGGGGGGAAGAAACATTTTCATTGACAAAAAATAAGAATAAATAAAATTGGGGGTGGACCCCTATAGACAGCAGATGAACAAAAGATACAATAATGAAGCCTCCTGGGTGCAGCACTGCCTGTCAGAGACGAACCAATCGAGAGAGGCAGGTTTGGCTGGCTTTCATTTAGTGGGCTGAACAAAGCTGGATGAAGCTGTCTCTCTACATAAACCTCTATACTGTTGAGCTAACAGAAGAAATAAACAGAGCTCCTACCCGTCCTGTCTCGGATAGCCAGGTTGTTCCCTTTTTTTAGGATAATGTCCAGCTGGTACATGGCTGGACTGGGAGGTCGTGCAGTGGCTTCTGCATTACTGGGCCCCACTATGTTGATGCCCTGTAGAAAGAAAAAGTTACATAAAGGTTACAAAGGTGTAACAATACAGTTCAAATCACTCCTGCATTATGAGTTCTTGAGGGATAACAAAAGACGACAACAAACTAGACGCATCTGCACGAGGAAAGGAGAGATGAAGAAAAAAAGTATGAGTCAATAAACAAGTGTAGTCAAAGAAAAAAAAACACACTTGCTCTTGTTGCTTTTGCAGTCTTATAAATAATCAAAGCAAGTCTCTTTGGGAAGCCTCTAAGTATGAGGCCGTTGGAAGGCGTCATTGTTGTGGCTTTCATGTCACGCTGTAGCCCTGAGGTCAGTGTTGTACACCACTTTGACAGGGGGACCCCACTGGCTCCTTTTGGGGTTTACTTGGGACCCAGAGGCCCATCAGCAAGCCGCATGATGAAGCAGGCTAAGCTCCAGGATCCACCACAGCTTACAGGCTTTCGGTATCTCCTATTTATCTTATTCTCTCTCTTCCCATTAGACAACCCGTGCGTGGGCGCTCCTGTCATGTCTGCCCAGCTTTCGTTCTCTGAGATGAGCCTAAGAATAACTATAAAAAGAGCAGAAAAATGCTTGTGGGCCACTGGGAGGCAACCAACAGACTGCCAGCTGAAGCATGAGAGCAGGAGAATAGGAGCAGAGAGACCTCTGAGCAGCTACACACTGGGTGAGTATGCAAATGGGAATAAGGAGGATGGAAGAACCACAAGGAGAGTCCCAATTAACACGATCAAAATGCAGACTTCCAAATCAGGTTGTCATACATTTTATGTAATTAATAATCAGCTTCCACGAAGAATAATGTCTAACTGCAATTACACATAAATGGAGTGGACAACTCCTTCTACAAAAATGGCTATGTTACGGAGAGACCCTAAAATCTTTCTGGGCCGTCAAATAGCCTAACGGTTATGACGCGTGGCGCGCCCCATGTAATGAGACTGTAGTCCTCGTCGCAATTTGTACAGAATATCAGACAGAATATGCATTTAACACCCTTTTAATCAGATGAAACATGATGGAGTGTCGATGCTGCACCATCTTCCATTGTTGAGGATCGTTGAGGCTACAGGTTAATTAGTGTGAGTGCAATAACACTGGATAAAATGTTAAGCTATCAATTTTATATACAACAGAAATGAGCATTGATAAATATATTTTCCACATGATAAACAATCTACAAATTTGTACTTGTATGAACCAGAGATTTATGTATTTATTTGCGGAATCCTCACTAGTTGCTGCGGTAACAACAACTCGTCCTTGGGTCCAATGGTACTACACTTTAAAACATAAAGCCTTAGTACACTTGCAGATGAGTTTTATCAAAACTGTCAAACAACAATAACTACCGTTATGACGGGAATCAAACATTTAAAGTGCAGAAATTAGTACAGCTCAAACAAAGCAAAAGTGAAAACTATACAGTGCTGTCGCTGCTTGGTGACAAATGTGGACCTGTAAGAGCTTTATAAATCCCAAATCTCCATGGAAACTCAATGCAAAACAAGCTTCGCTTCACAGGTGCACCTGCGATAACAAGTAAAAAATCAGGACAAATCTAATGTGAACATTGAGGGTCAAAGGGTTAAAGAATTGTGCTTGGATAGGAGAAAATACGGGTCAACTATATGCATGTAAGAGACTATAATTCAATTCAGGGAACCACTAAGGAATTGGACAATAGTTGTAGAGTCCATAAATGGCACTGATAAACAGTGAAGCAGACACACACAACATAGTGTCAAGTCAGGTCACATCATAACACACAGCGATTAATGGATGGACACTTTGTGCCCTCAGAAAATGCCAGTGCATGTGTTGCGTTCTTTTCTGTTACACTTGTATTGCTTTTTTTTTTTTTTTTCATTTGTCTGCCGTCTGCGTTTTTGGTGTCTTTGCTGTAAAGTACAGCTAACGCAGACACTCAAGTGACAACAACATATACACACAAAGCACAGACTGATAATAACGAGCACAGGATTTAAACTTGATTTGCAGATTAGTGAAAGCTCTTGTGGGATCAATGAAGTCTTTGCTGAAAAAAGAAAATCAACCAGAAACAGAAAAATAAACTGCAAAACAACAATAGTGGAAAAATGAAACAAGTGTTCAAGATTGTGGTTTTCTTTGTATTGCATGTCCAAGCTCAGGTTAGCCGCTGCTGCTGCAGCTTATATGAGCCATGCTGTACGTCCTAAATATCTGCTGTTTGTTTGAGCTTTTACAGATATGTGGATGTGTGTGACAGTGACACAAAATGTGTCAAACTCGAATAAATTAACAGTAAAGCTGTAAAATATAATTCTGAAAAAATATAAAAAAATGTAGATACTAAGATATTGAATATATAGGTAACCCTGCCTTGGATAAAATGTCTAAACTCTCAGTCACAACTCTCTCCCACATGAAAACTAAATGAGTTAACAAAAAGTTTAGTAGAAGCTAAGTAAAAATCAGCTTAAAGTTTCAATACTGACTCAGACATACACACCCCCAGACTCAGGGTTTGAGACCAGTCACTTTCGTATAACGACCATCATTCCTGCTCATCCTTTTGGACAGAATCAGCCAGGATGATTTCATTTCTTGTCCGTCCCCTGAGTCCAGTAGACCTCAGCCACTCTGCAAACTGAGACCTCAGCAGAGAGAGGCACACATTTCAAACACACACGACTACCACACACACATTCATAATGACAGAAACAAGATGAGAGCTAGGGAGAGAGAAAGAGAGAAAAAGAAAAGGCAGCCGCGGTCCATCCTAATCCACCTGCTCTGTGTTCCAAGGTTCCATTAAGACAAATAAATAGTAATCAACGTCTCAGTGCTCAGTCTATCTCTACAGTCACAGAGGGCAATCACATGAAAGGAAGCATACAGATGATTTAACTGGGAGTGTGTGTGTGATAATGTTTGGCTACACAATTTCCTGGACTGTTTCCTCTATGATGTATATACTAAAGATAACATTTAAAAACATAAGCAAGGTCCTTGTGAATAAATCACACCCAGTAGCACAATTTAAATACAGAAAGAAAGGTGTTCCATTACTGGATGTGGCACAGAGCCAGTGAGAGTCGACTACCCAAGCACTTTAAATTTACATTAAATAATCCCTGGAGAACTACATTGGAAAGTGCTGTGGTGGGTACTTGGATACAAGCCCTGGGTGTTTTGCAGGAAAAAAAAAAACGTTTCACCAAATTCCAGCAGAATCTGTTCAATTATCAATCAATACCAATTTCCTTTTCCATTAACTAAATACTACTTTGATGGGGAAACAAGGTCCAAACATTCCATTGCAAGTATTGACGGCAACCTTGCATCATCTCAAGGGAGCAGTTTGCATCTATGTGTGATTGTATACAAAGGAGTGTGTGTGTGCGTGTGTGTGTGTGTGTGTGTGTATGTGTGTGGGTGGGTGTGTGAATGTGTGGAATCTTCAACAATGAATCAGAGGACGGCTGGACCCTTCATCAATAAGTAAAACAGATGATGCATCATGCTTTTGAAACAATGAGGGTAAATATTCAATAGGATTTTCCACACCAGCAGACTCCAGTGGGACACAGTGTATATAATCTGCTGCCGACAGCCTAACTGAGAGGGCACAGGAGGGTTACGAGTACATTATCAGGATGGACTGCACAGGCATCAGCTTGGAGACATGATATGAAGCCATAAAAGCCACTTAGTGAAACAGACTGGCTTATATTTACGTTCCTTAATCTTAATTAAACTAACACTGTACCACATAACTCACAAAGAACACACACACACATACAGACATAATTCCCAGGCGACTTCTGTGGAACACTTCTACGGCTCTGAAATTAAATAAGATGAACAGAGAAATCTAGCAGCAGGTTTTCTGGTGAAATTGTGAAAAAACTTCAGGTCTTTTCTACCGACACATGCAGCAAACTAAAACTCAGTCCTTGACCTTTTTACACCCACTTTCTGAGCTAATTAGGAACATGTTGGCATTTACATCATCGTCTTGCCTCTGACTCTAAGCCAGTTTCAAACTCATAAAACCTAGCAAACTGAGAGTGACAGCCTGGCAGCACAAGTCATCCGTGACTCTTCACCAAGAATAATACTCTCACAAACCATGACCATAACTTTCTACTACCTGACAAAAAGTGACAGGCTCTGGGTGAAATTGTCTGGACTTTATGAGGAGGAAAAGGTGTTTTAAAAACCAGAAGCTTGGGGATCCAATCAATTAGAAATAACTTGTTAAAAATGTGGTTTTTAACAAGTTATTTAAAAATGTGAAACCAGATAGTTTTTAATGTGTAAACTATCTGGGTGTTTATGATGACTTCTGCTTACTTCTTGACACCAAAGTACAACAGTACCTGAACATTAGGTGTGAGATACCCGACCTACAGCACAAGGTATCAGTTACCAGGTAACTACACTGTGAATCAGAGAGTTATGTTGGTGGACTTGGTAGGACTTTGCTGTTCTGTCTGACTTGTGTGTTCCACTTAAAGCCTGTATTTCTGTATTTGAGCATCAGATGAGAAAAAATTAGAAAGTTCCATTCAGCCCTCTATCATTCAAGACAATAGGCCTACATTTCCAAGCTCGCTCTTTGATAAATATTCAGCACCATTACAGGAACAGAACTTCCCTCTTCCAGTTCCCAGGTGTTAATAATTCAACAGTGGCACAAAAAATACTTTTGTATTTAATTCATGTTCTTCAGTTTCAAACATCTTTAACCCCCAGAGTTACTTCACGTCGGCTGACTGTGACTTTATTTTTAAAGTTGTGCTACATGGCTGTACTCGGCATGTATTTAAGCAGCAATGTAGTCTGAGAGCTTGTCCTTTGTCTTACATGTGTGAAAAAGCCATACTGGAATTTTGCTTTTCACGTTGGAAGAACAAAACAGAACAGAATAAGAACACTTTCTGTTTGGGGGGGCGAACCAGACTTGAATATTTCTCATACGGGATTTTGACTGTCGTGTCCTAATGGAGGGGCCTGTTTGTAGCCCTGGGCATCGTTTGGAGCCAGTACCTCATTCCTCACAGCAATGGCAGCTCATTTCCAGGATTGAACCTCCATTTGGAATAACAATAAAACTGATCCTGCTTTACTCATTAGCAGGAAAGTCACAACCGTTCTCCTTCTGTTAGTAAGGATGCCATCTCCCTACAATCACACATGAAACTAAGTGATTTCTCTGTTTATCACATTGAATCTTCTCTGTTTTTAGTCCGAGTCATGTCATCTCTATGATTCTTTTTAATAACTGTTCTCTACTTGAATAAACCTGATTAATGTCATTGATAAAAAGTTGGTTTTCTCAATAAATGTATTGATTCCACATAGATAAATTAGGATTAACGTGACAAAATCTATAGATACACACAAAGATACTTTTTTATTTAGGTTACTTGAGATGGGCAAAAATAAAACAGGAGCATGTTTTTCACCATTATTTGAGTTCTTGTTGGACAAAAAAATAGTTCCCTGTACATCACAAACTTAGTTTGTTTAGAGAAAAGATCTGAATTTGGTTTTAAAGGTCCCATATTATACTTTTTCTGGTTTTATATGCCCTTCAGTGTGTTTTCCAAGTGTCCTGTGCATGTTTAGGCACATCTATGTGCAAAAATTAAAAGTCCGCAGAAACGCAGCTTCTCCTACCTCCTCCTGTTAGCTGTAGCATTAGCCGCATGTAACGCTCGGTTCTAGCCCCCCTCGATAAAAAATTTGTCAGTGTGACATCATTGTCAGTGTGAGATCACTGATCTAAGTCCATTGGCTCGTTGTGGCATGCCCAGCAGCTCATGTTGAAATTTCCGAGAAGCGTGCTGAGCAACTGACCAATAACGACAGAGCGGATCGGCAGACAAATCAGAGCAGACTTGGCCCACGTGGGGTCTAACAGTGTGGGCTCAACAGAGCGTAGCTGACGGACTCAGAGCGTAGAGGGAGCAAGGAGGAGCAATACATGAAAACAGACACTTTTTTCAAACTTAAGCTATTGTGAACGTACAAAAGTAGTTACATAGATTAAATATACGAACCCCAAAAAGGGCAGAATATGGGCTCTTTAAAACCCGATCAAATACATAAACTGTAATGGCTTAAGAAGAAGTTACACAAAATCTATCAATATAGTCTTCATAAACAGCCTAAACATAAGCTGTCAATTCAGTGTTTCCCCTACCATTATATTATGGGGTTGGCCCGTACGCCCCCCATAAATTGAGTGAGCGTAAAGGTAACTCCATGCCATAGTAGAGATATTTCACAGCCTCATACGGAGCTTGCATTATTCCTCTGTATGGATTCATTTTCATCCACAGAGCCCCTTAACAAGCTGTCTGCACACGATGCAGTTATCCATCAAACAGATATTTCCTGGCTTCCAAGACAAAAACACAGCACCATACACACATTAAACACCTACACACAGATACACAAACACACATTTTAATACACACATAGACACAAAACTGGCTTACAAAGACAGCAGGAACCATTAGTTTTAATGTCATCATGCTGATAGAAAACAAAACACTTAGTCCCTGTGGTGCTTTGCAATTTCTACCCCCGGCCTCTGAAATACCTGCTGACTAAAACATACATACAGACACTTTGAAGACAGACACAGAAGGAAATTGAGGCTCTGGAAGTCTCTCAGTGAGTCGTATTGAAGCGCTAGAATCATGCCATGTACTAGATCTAATTATAGGACATATGGAGGAGGAGGATAGCGGATAGAAGGCCGCAGTTTATTCCAGCTGTACTGTATGTTACAGTACACTACAGTATCTCTCTACCTTTGGACACTACTGACACTGAGAATTGATCCTACAGAGTGAAATCTATGCCATAAGAGTTGTACAGCTCTTTTAAACTTTCTTTCTTGGGAATTTTCAAAATAACTCACAACCAGCCACACCAGAATAGACAGACCCTTGCAGAAACTATACGGAGCACTGCATGTGTGTGTAGTCAACTTTGAAATAAACACACAAATAATTACATTATTCAGAAACTAAAAACAAAATGTGCTAAATGCATGCTGTTTTATTGAAGGTAAGTATTACATTAATAAAAACATTGAAACCCACTTAGATGCTCCCAACAAGTGGTGTAGTGCAGGGCATGCGCAGTGATACAGAGTATTACCCCTTAATTTTCACTCTCCATATGGTAAAGCCACTTCTAAATCACCTCTGATTCACAAAATTGATTGATTGACAATATTAAGTAGTTGGCTGCATTTTTTTTCTTGCTTTGTGAGGAGATAACCCTCCCTACTCTGTTCCTACGCACCGACTAAATATGCAAGAGTACATGTCACTGTTAATTACGGAGCGTTGCCTCTCCTTACTATGTGCAGCTAGGTGTTGTGTAATGTGACATAAGAACACAGAGCTACTGCAGAGCTAAAGCAGCTACTCAGCTATTTAATGAGGTCTCTTTTGTGTGGTCTTCATAATAACAGTCCAGCAGTTGTGCACTGTAGAAAAAAATAAGAGCTTATTTTCCTTTCTCTTAAGCATCAGATAAAGCTTCTGTCAGACTGGGGTAATGAGTCTCTTAAAGCAGTAGGCATCATGTCCTGCTGAGAAGAAATGAAATGCTTGAATAGGTGACAGCTGATGGGCCAAGAGAGACAAAATATATCAACACCTTGCAGCACTACCTGCTATCTGCCAGACAACACGTTAAAAAATAGTAAATAAATACTCAGGGAAAAACATAATCTACTCATGCTGTCAGTGCAGACATCCTTGTTTGCTACTACATTCACATTAAGCTTTCAATGTCACTGCTTTCCCTGGTACACAGACGATGATTTAAGAACTTATTCTCAATCTCAAATCCCATTACCCTGATGCTAAAAGATAGTTTGAAAGCCCAGATGGTGTGATGTTTCACAGACTATTATATGTCAATTTTTCATGACAACAAAAGAGAAACCAAGCAAGTGAGAGTCACAGTCACAGAGGTGGAGGAGGAGAAAATAAGACACTCCTATCCATAGCAAAAAAGAAGAACCTAGAAGTTCACTCAAAGTAGGTATTGCAGTCTTAATAGTCGTATGCCAGACAAAAACATGACACTAGCTGTGACTTTAAGCTTCACATTCTCAGAAAAACGTGAACAGATCCTATTCTCCATCTACAGCTGCATCATCACTGACTTCCTCTAGCAACTTTTTGTATAATTTGCATGAAGGGAATTGAACCACGTTCTTATTGTGCATCGTGACGGATGATTAAGAAAATGTTTGCTACCATTAAAATTAGAATTTATTCATTACAGGAGCAATATGTAAGATATCTACTGAATTCAATCATAAAATGACCTTATATGTCAGCAGACATTAAGGAAACATGCTAAGTTGAAGTGCTGGCTTCTCTTACAGCAACACAGCAGCGATAAGTCCTCCTTCTAACTTTAGATTCTGGTCCAGAATAGTCTGTTTTTGTTTTGACTAGAGGTCGGCAGTTTTAAGGCACCCCCACACGGCCGTTTTGGATGCCCCTGAGTTTGCCACATTTGAGACCAGTTATCACGGCAAACCAACTGGTGTTGCAGCTATGGAAGCAGGCAAGCCAACTGGTTCAGATATAACTGATTCTACCCAGCCTAAAAAGTAGAGGTGGGGGAAAAAAAACAATTTATGCAAATATCGAGCCATGCTGCAATTCTCTTAAGTCTTCCAAATGTGTGGCAATTTTAGATTTGACTTAGACGAGGCACTCAAAGAGCTGCTTGTGCACATTAACACAAATAAAAACAAGAATAAATCTCTCCAAAGCTGGAACAAGTACACTGTAGATTTGGATTTCAAAAACAATAACCAGCCCCTGTACTAAGAACGGCATAGTATTACTTATCATATAACACTCACTAATGTTGTAATCAAGCATAGATTAACTGATTAAATAGTCATTACTAGATCAGCTATTATGACATGTTAGCCAGAGTGGAAATTAATAAACTAATTAGCTCAAAAAAGATTATTAAGTGAACATGTTTGTTTTTCACACATCTGCAAATGAATTGAGTGAAATATGTCACATGACACAAACTAACCTCAGCTAATCAACTCTCATGTTAAAATAGGTCGGTGTTTCACTGCTTCATTGTGTTTACACCTCACATCATCCTGAGGTGATTCCACCATTGCAATTACAGCCTTGATGTTTTGTAGAAAATACTCCAGGTTGGTTGTCTCCTGAAATGCTTAGATTTTTTTATACACAGGGTTTAGAACAATGTTTAAAACTCACTTACTGAGTTTTCACCACCCCACCCCATCCCACCCCGCCATTTCATCCCCCAGTTCAAAAATTATCAGGTGATTGACTTTCTAGGTTATTGTTCTTGGGAGTCTTCAAAATGCACCCTCCATGACAACAATCAATATGTCTTTATACAACAGTGATTTATATACGCACTACTCTAGGGGATGAAAGAACACCTAAGGGGCTCTCAATTCATTAATGGCTCTTCTGTACTATCGTTAAACTTCGAAAAACTTAAATTTCTCTTTTTTTTTTTTACAAAAGCGAGGCAGCAGAGATGTATGCATAGTTCAGTGAATAATGAGAAAATAACTTTTGTAGATAGCATGAGTAAATTAAAAGAGATAATTTTGTTTTTGAAGTATTCTTGACAAAAAATGGACGGGGGTTAGTCCTACACAGTCTCCTCTTAACATAGACTTAAATGTGTACGGTTTGATTTGCTGAATGTGGGTTATATATTCAGCCTGTAAATGCATGGCTGTATGAGGGGATGAAAAAAAAGGGAAACAGGGTAAGCTGAAGACAGAAATCCTGGAGCTGACTTATGCTCTCGACATGTCTCCTTTGACATTTCGGACAGAGCAGCATACACTCACGCCAAAGCAGATCAGGATAGCCCACAGCTTTCAAGCCCCAAGGGTGACATCAAGCTCACTACTGCAGCAGAAAACACTGCAATTCTGAACGCCTGAATTTTAATCAGATCTGTTTTCACTTAGACAATCAAATATTACATTAAGTATTAATAATAAAAAGGAGAATAATTGATTGAAGTGTTGTTAATACATACAGTATATTAAATACATCGTGAATACATCTGTAAGTAATTGTTGAATGCACAGGCCATTGAAGTGAGAGCTTAAACAAGGAGAGAGGAAAACCATGTCAAAAAAAAGGCTGTCTAGGCACTAACACAACCTCCATGTGTCATACTTGACAACTTGTCTGAATTCATTTAAATCATCCAACCAGTGACCCTTAGGCTTGAGTATGTTGACAGTCTTGCAGTGTTGTGTGTGTGTGTGTGTGTAAATCATTATGTAATGTCCTCTCTCTTCTGTACACTGCAGCGTTACCATGGGGAAGGAGAGAGCGCTGTGGTTACACTTGAAAGCCTGGTTCATGTCCAACACAGATTTAAGTCTTACATTAAAAAAAGCCTGCGCGGAGGCTGAGAGAGAAGTACAGATTAACAGACTGAGGTTGACGGATGAATAGGAAGAATTGAGACATGAAACGTACAACACAGTCCTCAAAAAGTTAGACCACAAAAAGTCCCCAGACTCACAACAAAGGAGCATCGCCCCATAGTGATTAGATTTTCTGCTCTAACGGCCGGGACATCGTCCTACTCCTCATGATCCCTCCGTTAAAGTCACCCCAGCTACCCTCTGTATGACTCTAATCCATAGCTTTGACCTGCATACTCTGGATGCTAACCCAGTTTCCTTCTTTACAGCCAGCTGTATCATGACCCTCCCTCCCAGTCACACCAGATGTCAGGGCTGAGCTGTGCAGCGCTGTGTGGCCCACTTTGGTTTGTGGGGAGAGGGGTGGTCAACGGATAAACTCTTGGTCACAGATCACTGAGGGGAGAGCCAGATTCATAGTAAATCCCATGATAAGAAAGATTAAGTGGTAGTCTGTGTAGCCGCTGCCTCACGCTATCCTCAGTGAGCTTTGGTTTCATTATACTAGAGCTGGCAAGTATGTACTGTAAGATATTGGTTTGTAGGATGGTTCATTGACATAAAGTATTTTAATCTATTGCTGGCATAGAACATGATGAGGCTTTACTTTAAAGATAGAGTCAGTTGCTTTTCCGAAAACAATTAATATAGACTTATACAAAAGTAATGCCGCTCAATCATGACTTCTTGGCCTCCATGCATGTGTGTTGGTGTCTGCAGAGACGCTGCCCTCTGTCTGGATTTTCATGTTTTGTATTGGTTGACTTGTTTCTGAGTGAGGAGCTGGTGTGTTTCCCCCAGCCAGCACACAGGTGAGTTTAGGAATGGATACAATTCAGCGATTGGACGCGATTCAAACCGGTGAATATGACGGACGTGGCCATGTCTGCAAAGAAGACAAAATATAATCAAATTGAGGCGAAACACCAAGCGGATAAAGCTCTTTCCAAAATGAGGGTGAACCTTGTGTTGGCTTGTTTTCTGTTGGACAGGCATGTGCCAAACACCAGTGGTTAGCTTGTGCTAGCATACAGTGCAAAACAATTACTTACACACTACATCCTCCAGTGAGTGTGTGCTTCTGGGGGCGATGAGCCTAGGAGAAACGGCCCAGTTTGAATGTTTTATTAACAAACTGCAACGAATAATGCCACTGACTCTACCTTTAATAAAGGATTGTTCTTGTGTTTTAAATGTCCACAAAAAATACCTCGTTAATCTCACATTCTGTCCCATTTATATGGTGACCGGTTTAGTCTTTGGATAGTACCTGCACTTGAAAGTTAGTGAGGACCATGCTGTTTGTAACCTCTTTTTGAATTTGACTGCAAACTGAGGAAAAAACTGTGGCAGCTCGACCGTGACAACATTAAGTTTGTGGTCAGCCGCTGCTCAAGGCAACGTATTTCAATGCATCAAGATCAAAGCAAAACATGTCTCTTTTTTTTCCGAGTATATTGACATGGTTTTACTGTGTGGTAAGAAAAGCAGTGTAACAGAGGGGTCTTCAGTCTGTTAAAAGACATAACCTGGCCTTAATTAAAGGTTCTATAAAACCATAACAATTAGTGCTGAATCAGTCAGAATTTTGAATATTAAATAAACTGATAAATAATTCTATGTATAAAGAGCGTATTAGACTGAAGCAAAAAAAGGGGTGAGAAAAATTATGAAAATTAATAATAAAATAGGTGAAGCACAATTGAAATTAAAAGGAGATGCTTGCTAATAAAACTCTGTTTTTAAAACACATCAAAAGGGAGACACTGACTCAGACAGCCTTGTTTCTTTTGGCAGGCTCCAGAAGCCTGGGGATCCGATTAGCAAAAGCGCTGTCCCTTTTAGTTTGCAACCTGGAGTTTTGAAAGTATAGACGACTATAGTGCCCGACGATCTCAAACTATGCAAAGGTTCCGAGGTATCATAACATTTAAAATATAAAAAGCACAATGTTACTAATAGACATATCAATTACATCTCAATCCTAGAATAAAGAGGCCTTCTCAGGAATGATGTGCATGTGATGATTGCTCTTTGTACTTCTTAAAAAGCCAAGCTGCAGAGTTCTGTTCAGTCTTTTCCAAGTCCTTTTTAATCAAGACAAGAAAGTAGGGGAACATTTATTCCTGGTTACAGACATCCAGCTGCCATTTTCACATTACTGTTGTACAGCTTCATGTCACTGACACCACAATTAGAGCATACCCCCCTAAAACGGTCGCTTCACCAGTCATAGCCAGCTCACTGACGTCTCACTACAGTACAGTACTGAAGACATGAGTCACTGTACTTATCAGTAAAAACCTACAAAAAGAAGAAGACATTTTTAGCACCTCCAGATGAATTGCAACGGCTGTGGATTAAAAGTGCTTGATGTGTAAATACCACATCCTGATGCAGCAATTTTGAGCTTCCCTTTTGACAAAAATGCTGCTGTGAAGTAACACATGATAAAGAGTTGATGACGATGACAAGGACATGAGCGCTCACAGTACATACAGTATGAAACATAAGAAGCAGCACGCTTGTCTGCTGCATCTGACAGCTACACGACGCAGGCAGTTCCATAAATAATGAATCGGAAAAATCTTCCACTGAGAGCAAACGACAGAGGTGGAGGAGAAGGAGGGAGGAGGTAAAAGAAGAGCAGTTGAAGAGAGTAAGATAGCAAAGTAGAGTGTACGAGAGAAACAGAGGCAGCTTGAAAGAGAAATAAGATGTGTGCACACTGATGAAGGTAAATCACAAAAAAGTAGAGCGAGAATGTTTGTGTAGAACTAGAGAGAGGTTATGACAGCTAGAAAGCAGAAACGGGAAAAAATCAGAAACTGTCGAGGAGGGTGACGGGTAATAAGAAGCCTTTGTGATACACCTGCACTCACAGACAAACTCACTTTGTCTGTGAGTGCAGGTGTTGTGTTTGAAATACAGGAAACATCTCTCAAACAACAACCACATTTGGCAGACGGCAGAACATTAGCAGGTTTCCCCCCATGAGTTTGTCACCACTGAATTTTGGGCATCAAGTGTTGCTGACATCGCAGACAGAAAAGCTTGTCGCCCTGCTGCCAACCCAGCCTGTCAGCCGACCCAAAGCCAGTCAACGCCAGCCTGATATCACGCTGACACACCTCACAAGCAAACAGTGTGCAGCTCCGAACAGAGCGGAGCGTGTCCGTCAGGAACATGTTGATCCGTCTGCTGGCTCAGCGACTCCACAGCAAAAGAGACCAAGCCCAAAAAAGACACTAACGTACATCAATCACTATCTCTGTTTTGTTATATGTATATTTATATATATATATGGGTGTCCAGCTATCAACATAAAGAGGCATTATTTGTTTCATTCCTTTGATTTGGTTTCCATATCAGAAACCTAAAATATGAGAATTATTTTCTAATCTTAAAATGATGAAAGCTATCTGTTATTAATTGTTCAGCATAAATATCTTTAATTATGCCAACAATGCCAAATGGTGTGTTATAAATCAAGCCCATCAGCACAGGTTTGATTTGTGGAACAGAATACATTTCACGCTTGCTGTCTGCTTGCTCAATTAAGTTAAAACTATCAGTGTGATAAGATGAGTAATATGAGTGAAGCATGTCATCTGTATTCAAAAACACTTATACCACTATACTGCCATTTTTGGGGATTTTGATCTCCCTTTGACTGCTGCAACAGTCGCACTTTTGTGTACATGTAAACCAACATTAGCCACTTTAAGACACTCATGTTCCAAGAGTTTCAGATATTTTTTTGATCACAGTACATTTAGGTGTCATAAAGGCTAAAGCCAGATCCAAAATGTAGCACTGAGTGAGCGTGCAACAGGAGGACATTAATCACAGACTGACATCCTCAAAGAGTCATCCAAATGTATTTGATTGGAACAACTCCAATCCAATCTACTCCAGTGCAGCTTTTATGTAAATTAACCTGTGCTGTATATCAGATTGACTCACTAATGTAAATATTGATGAAAATATCAAAGCATTTTTTTGGGCAAGGTGTAAGTGGTGGTACAAAAAGCCTTATTTATCATTTTAATTTCTTCATCTTGCTCAACTCTAGCTTATTTTTTTGCTGATTTGATTTTAAGGATACTCCTGTGATTCCACCTGTTGTTTGTTGTTTGATCATATCAGCTCTTTATGTGCCATATATTGCAAATTGAACGACGTAATATATCTTAAAAAATAATCAAGAAAAATTAACTGTTTCAATGGAGAGCTGTTAGTATGATACAAACTGTACAATTGATGACATTTGAGGATGCACCCTTGCTACTTGCAACTCACAATTACTAACACTGCTTCATTTAATATGTTGAACATTTCAAAATGTTTTGAAATCATGAAAATAATCCTGTGTGTTGATGTTCCCTTGAGAACCATTTCAGGTCTAACTACTGAAAAAGCACTTACAGAGTCAGTGATGTGTCAACCCTTTCTGTCTTGTCCTGTGCTGCATTTCCTCCAGAACATACTAATAAGACAGGAGAGCTGTCCATCACCATCTCATTTTCTACAGTTTAGGAATTCTCCCTCTTTTACCTCCCAACGTTGAGTTCTCTGTGTGTGACTGATGGTGAAGGCTGCCATGTCTTATGAGATTGATTATGCATGATGAAGCCTGGCCTCTCATCACAATCGACTCCTAAAGCAGCACCCTTTCCCCCTCCGCCTGAGTCGTGATGTTAGAGTATGGATCTGGTCCGATCAGCAGAAAAGACTCCACGCAATGCATTTAAACAGTATTTAGGACGCATAAAGCAACACTTTTTGTATGAGATACTGCACTGATTGGACCCCCAGATGGGCTGGCGTCACTGCGGGCGTCTTTTAAACCAAAGAGTTACACCAAATAATTCTTTGTGGACTGACAAACCTAAACATTAAATCTGTTTCTTAGTTTAACAATAATCATATTTACAGTATGCCTACAAATTAGAGATCCAATCCAACAATTCTTGACGTTTGCTATACTTAAAGTAGTCTCTGTGCCAGCTGTTACCTTCCCAAAACAGCAGGATCAAAGATGGTGGTAGCTCCCCCCACGCTGACAAACAAACAAACTGGCAGCATGACAAACAGTCCGTACCTTCTACAACATTGCCTTTGCAAAACAAACGCTATACTGAGAGGTTACTGAGAAAATGTAGGAGTAGAAGATCTGAAACGAGCAGGTGATGAGATGTGAAGTGATGAGACAACTGGCAAGTGAAAATTTATCACATTAATCTTCTACAAAATCCCCAACCCGACATATCAAATTGTGCAGCGGTAACTAATCTAATCTATCACTCTAGCAAGAGTAAAGCCTCCTCTATCCCAGACCTCCTGAGCTGGAATATTTACACCGACGAAAACTGCTGCAAACGTTGGTCTTTTCTGAACTCTGCAAGGCGTGATGACAGGTAATCAGTCACGGTTTGGAAGTTCTTCAACTATTTTGAAATTCAATTTGGGAGCCAATATAGCATAACTAGCTGACGAATGTTGTAATCTTGCACCCAGAAGTGGTTGGGTATAAACATAGTTTGTTTCCCAGACGAAATCTTTCTTTATCATTAAATGATGGAAAGACTGCAGAACATCAAAGACACCGAGTATGATGCTGATACAAAAACCTCCATGCATATACAAAGAGGTGCCTTAAAATTAGCTTTTCCCATTCTGTATGTAATGTGTTTATTTAATTTACCAAAAAAGAGGGCGGGGGGGTTAAATCCATTAGTCTAAACTTAATGTCAATACATGCATCCAATGTATTGAAGAGAAAGTAAGCATGCTATATAATGTAGTAAATATACTTCACATGGCAAGATGAATGGTTCAGTCACACCTCAGAAACACAACATTCTACATAAAACTCTGTTAGAAAAGCTGCACTTAACCACAGTAGCCTCTCCCAGGAGAACTTCACAGTGTGCATTATGCATGTGCTGCACTGTGTATGCAAGCAGGGACAAGAAATGACATCGAGGACCTGGGCACAGGCTGTCATTTATTTTTGCACTCTTTTCTTGGTAAAGGGAGTGAAATGATTTGATTTTTTTTAAAGGTGAAACCAACATTTTACGGCAAGAAAATGACCCTAAATATTTCTTGCCATAAACTAAGCATGTAAATTGTACTCGGGCAACCCAACGATTACTGAAGAAACCTGCAATATGTCCTGCTGGGAGTAGCATCAGGAGAGAGAAAGAGACAGCGAGAGGAAGGGAGAGTCCCTCAGATCTCCTCATCAGACCATTGCTCTTCACCATCTTCAGGCTTTTCCCATTACATGATGTAGTAATTTATCTAACCGCCTCCATCCCCACTTCTTCTTAGTCATCTTGCCTTAATATATCGCTCCTCCTCTCAGTTGTTATCATTTTCTCTTTCAGTCTTTTCTTCCTCTTTCTCCCCTTTCCCCTAGTATTTTGCTCTGATTCTGAGCACGTTCAGCACCCAGCCCTTGAAACAGGAATAAACTGAACAAGGCTGCAGCTTGAGAGTAAAGGCAGAGGGTTTGCGGACAGGGGAAATAAACTGAGGGTGAGATGGGGGGGGGGGGGGGGGCATGTAAGCCTTTTCCCCTCACCAATGGGAAAGCCCTCCAACAGAAATGGCAATTTACCCTTCTGAAAGCACAGAAGAAGAAAACAAAATGTTTCTGTCAAACAGCATCGACCCATCTCTTGTTTTTGGTTCATCCTGCTGGAGTGACTAACAGTCCCATGTCATGTCATTCTAGCAGACAGCTCAGGTTCCACTCTATTAGAAACTGGACACGACACACCCACTGCACCTCTACCTCGCCAACCCAGGTCACACACACACACACACACACACACACACACACATACAGTCACTCACATTAAAACACCTTCACATTTTGTAAATATGTCCAGTATCTTCTACAGGCAACGATGAGAGAAAACCACCACATAAACAAAGGAGGCATTTAAATTTATGGAAATACTGTAGGAAAATCGATTGTGCATGCAAATGTGTGAATGTGCAGAAGTGATGGAAACATTTGAGTGATGAACGGCACATATCAATCCCTTCACCTCACGAAAGTCTCTCTCTAATCCGGAGGGAAAACACCGCTCCCATACTATACCCCTCTTTACCTTGACACTCACAAACAAACAACAAGGAAGAATCATCAGTATCTCCAAGGAAAAAAAACAGCAGGTAGACAGTCGGAGCAGATGCAGACACATGCCATGTGCGCTGTCATGTGTGTGTGTGAGAGTGTGTGTATATACCTACAGAAAGGCTTCGTCCCGCAGCTGAGAGAGGCAGAGCAAACATCCAGACGCTGAACACGCTCCACTGACTGTACTACTACTGTTGCTGCTGCTGGCTTACTCTCCTATGTGAGAGAGCCACACATAGACAGGCACCAGCTCGCTCTGTACCTAGCTCATTCACACACACACACACACACACACACACACACACACACACACACACACACACACATATGCACGCACAGCAGAGGGCAACCAGCTGTGAGGTTCTGCATTCACTACTCACACATCTGCAGGTGGCTCACGCTCCCTCAGTATCCCCTCACTATCTCTCTCTCTCTCTCTCTCTCTTGCTCTTCCTAGCTGTCACTCACACACACACACACACGCGGCGGAGATGTTCACTATAGACTGACCAATCCGCAAGCATGGGGTAGCATGGGAAAAAGTCTTCAATGTTTGCTGGTGTGTAGCCAATAAGAGAGCTGTGCATATTGTCATATAGCTGGACATTTGATCTACTTAATCAATGTCACAGAGAAACAGAATGGTTAAGAACTGATAGAGGGAGCAAGAATATGAGATGAAATATGGAGATAAATTCCAGAGACAAAAAAATATATATGTGCAAAGGATAAGATGAGATAAGCAGCTGAAGCACTGAGAAATAGTCTACAGATAGTCAATGTACTGCGCATATATGGCTCTTTAGTATCAAGGTGCTTTGCTTATTGCCCCTCATTCCAAACAGACTTTGCCGATGCTGCTGTCATCTAGGAAATTGTGGCACTAAAACAAAGCTAGTCTACCACACAAAGCTGCCCACAAACATATTCTATTATCCTCTTATTTTTTTTATTTTTTTTTTACTCCAGTTCATAATAATTGACAATACTTGAGTATTGCAGCCTTTATAAAAACCCTTCACACACAGGCCAAGTGCGGTCACTAGTTCACCTCATTTAACCTTGTCTAAGTATTGTTTGGGGATTTACAAGCGTGGCTTTGCAAACATTTCCTTTAGTCTCCTGTCCTGTCTTTGAATAAGCTATCAGCCATCAGGCTGGAACAACTTTCCCACTTTCAACACAGCTTTCAAAACATAATGGCAAGAATGGGAGGAATTGTGGCTACAACTGCAGTGATCAAACATTTTGGGAAAATGTACATGTGGTTCTTTTTATCCAATTGGAGAAATTGGAGCTGCCATACAATTCTCAATTTCAGAATCAGAATTAAAACCAACAGGCTGATGTGGATGTCTGTTCAACCTGCTGATAATTACAGACCAAGCAACCTGAAGTGAATGTGGCATCAAACATGTAACAGCAGAACTCCACACAACTAAAACCTGACTGTGACTAAATCAGCAGAGTAATTGTAGTATTCTGTGCAGGTGTGCAGGGCAAGATTTTAAAGTTATTAAAGAGTGCTAAAAAAAAAAAAAAATGTGGATATTGCACCAAATCCTCTCACCTCAAATTAAGCAAAGATTTTTTTTTTCTTATTTTCCTATTACAATAAACCCTTCTGCTACAGTTTCCCTTTATATCACTGTTGACAAAGCTAATGTTCTCTCCCTTCCTCAGCTTTCTGTCAGAGGGAAATTGTTGAAAAAGCAGTTTGGCTTGCTGGTGATGTGCAATTCCTTTATACGCCTTAGCAGAATAAAACTTGTGGCAAATTGGAAGAAACGTCTCCTCACTGTTGAACAATAGACGGACTAATACCTCCCCCTCTGAAACCAATTATCCCCACTCTAGAGCAACAACTTTCCTGCTGAGACAGTACTTCCCCCTTTAGGAGGACAAACCGCGGTACACAGTTCAGGTTTTTCACTTAAGTGGTTAATCAATTAGCTACACAATGTGTGGAGAAAACAGCCTGAAGTAATTTGCCTTAATGAGCCTCTTTATGTATGCACTTCTTATCTTTATTGCAAACAGAAAAAAAAAACATGTAGTAATGGATGCACACATAAATACATGTGTACATTATACAAGATGAATGTGTGTGTACGTGTTTGTGTGTCTGCATACTCCCCTTTGAAAATATCCCAGCATGGTTTGCAGTCAACGGTATAATTTATTCTCCCCTATGATACATTTGTAGGCTTTAAATATTGTAAAAGTCTCTGTGGAGAGGGATCAGCCTGGGAGAAAAACTATTCTTAACCTGTGAGAAACTATGGAAAGGTCAATTCACAAAGAAAAAAATAATTGTTGCATAAAAGAGTTTCTTTTAGACAGAGAATGCACAGCAGAGTAGATGACTCAAAGATAAACCGGAGGGGAAAGTGGACAGATATAGATATAGAAACCTTTTCTTTTTTTTTTTAAAGCAGGAGTGGAATAATGAAAAAAGAAACACGGGAACATTTTAAGAAGAAAACGCCTGGTAGTGCAGAGAAAAGGAGGGACTTGGTGTAAGGTTCACAAAAACACAGCTGATGTATAAACATTCCTCGTTTTCTCCACCTTTTTGATCTATTTGCATTTAGGAAGCAAAGCTGGGTGACCGCCAGCTCAGACAGGGGTCCCGACAGGAGGGGGAAGGTGCCACCCTGCTTCCTGGCACACACTGCTCTGCAGAGTCACGACAAAACCCTGTGGAGGCGCACCAAAGAGAGGGAGCAATGTGTTTGTGTGTGTGTGTGTGTGTGTGAGTGTGAGTGTGAGAGAGAGTATGTGTGTGTGTCTTTTATTACAATAGAGTCAGACCCCAGGACGTGGCAGCTGTCCCTTTCATGTGTGCTTTTTTATGAGGCTTGTTCGGCATTGTCTGTCAGCAGGTCTTATATGACTACAGTTGCTGAGTTCAATCCAGCACAACACAACTCATCCTCACAGCCTAAAGCGCTACAGAAAAACAGAGGAACTACAAATTCTCTCTGGAAAAGAAGCAACACTGACATAATAATGTCTGACGCCTGAGTGTGCTCTCTATAAAACACATTTCCCTGAAGCCAAAGCCCTTCTGACAGGTTAAGAAATAACATAATTGTGACCATGAGGTTTAGAGACATATTACTCCATGTGTACAGTAAAGCATGTTTATTTAGAGACCTTGTGGCGACTGAGGCTAAAGTCCGTACTGCTTAATGGTCTTCTGAATACCAGCAGCTTCCAGCACTGCTACAGAAGAAACATACAAACACCTGCCTTTACAAACACAAATGTTTACACTGTCTATATGCCCCTTATAAACGCTGTGAGATTCTGTTCTTTTTCGACACTCACATGCTGTGACTGGGATAAACAAACACACCCATGCACTGCCTCCATCCTTGCCTGAATCTCCTGGGTTGGCATGTCTGCACCAGCGAACCCTGCAGTGTGCACCATCTGTCTGCTCATTACTCACCACACACACACATCACAGAGCAAACATATAGTCCACACATAAACATGCACAGCACCACAACAGGGAAAATCACACTACATCCATGTTCTCATAGGATGACTGACAAGACTGACAGAGGAGCTGGCAGTAGCTCTTCAAACCTTCTATCTTCTTTGACTATTGCTGTGTTATCAGTTGGCTGAAGAAACAGGAAGAGGTAAAGAGGTGTTATCAGTGCTAGAAGAAGCAATGTGACAGATGGAGTGTTTTTTTTTTTTATCTCGATACCCCATACCAAGTAGAAAGCAAGCTTGTAACATTTACTTTAGAGTTCAAATAAACAATCAATTAAAAAACATGTAAGGCAGCCACTGGGAGTGGGCTGTGCAAACAACTAAGTGGATCCCCACTCTCTATCACAGCAGGCAGCTCACCACTAGTCGCTTTGTACCACTGCAGCACACATGAAGCTCAACCCAACCTCTGCCCTTCATTTTCTCATATTCTCTCTGTCGTTTAGTTATTTTATCTTTGTAAAACGGGAAAAAAATATCTCATTTCACCCTCATTTCTGTTTTTATACAGTATATCTGAGACCTCTGTATGCTGGCAGTGAAAATCCCTGGAGCATCATCAACTTTCTTCATTAGCTTGTACTAGTTTGTGCATGTTCACCCCGCCGCACATTGCGTGTCATGCAGATTTCTCTCAAATCTGTTGATAAATTAAATCTTAGCTATAAATTCCTTGTTAAAACTTACTGAAGGTGGTAATGATTACAAGTGCAGATATTACATTATATGTTTTGTTTTTTAAACAGCCAGTATAGCAGACAATATACATTTTCTTTTCTGCTTGATTTTACTATATCAACTAAATGCTTGTTTTCATCACTAACAAAAAAAATGGATACAACACATGTTGCTCTTTTCTTAACAAATTAAAGACCCATTTTACTGGCCACAGCCTAGTGGTGAGTCCACGCGCCCCATGTGTGGAGGCTGTGACCCTCCAGGTGAGCAGCCTGGGTTTGGGTCCGAGTCATTCCCCACTAACCAATTTTGACTCTATCCACTGTCCTAGCTCCAAATAAAGGCATAAAAAGCACACAAATAAACTTTAAGAAAATATAGAAAAGATCTTTTTTACTTCACATTAGGGAAATCCCTACCGTCGTCTTATGTAAGATAACAAGTGCTACTGCACTAATAAATAAATTGTAGCTGAATCATAGAAATATTAAAAAAGGCGTCACAGAGCAAATAAAAAAGGTGTTGGCGGCTACAAAGAGAGATGAGAGGTAAACAAAGGGGCTGAGGAAGGAAAAGGGAAAGCATCGATGTACAAAGGGCACAGTCTGGGTTGAAGCTGAGTGCCCAAGTAGCTGCCAACAGAGGAGGCACAACCCCTCCTGGGAGAATTAGTGCTTCCCTTGGATCTATAGATGGATTCATCTCACTCCTCTGTTGACTTTTGTGTCTGCCATGTCTTTGTCTGTCTCTCTCTCTCTCCCTCCTTGACTTTGCTTGCTTCATCAGTTGCTACTTGTTCTGCGGCAGGTTGCTAACTCTCCGTCTCCCCTTTGTCTCCTCTCTACTCTAAACGTCAGTATCCTTTGAAAGGTTGTTTTTCAGCAAGATTGTCAATTTGCATTCATCATCTCAAAGACAAACGTGGAGACAAAGTCAAAGTAATCGGTCACCCTAATTAGGAGACATGATCGACAGCAAACCCTGACCTTTACATAATTGGAGGAACTGAACCGGTTTCACTCTTAAACGCCTCAAATATATATCAAGCTGTTACTGGACTTACACACAGTTAATGAAACAATGTGGAAACAATGTTGGAAGATATTTTTTGATTAAATTAAAATGTATATTTAAATTATTTCCACTGTGATTACAAATTACATAATATCTGTAATTCTGTGTAATGTACTTTCTCTACCTCAGTCTGTTGTTATATACATCTTCCAAAGTGTAAAACATGCATGTATCACAGTTGTATGTCTGATATTTATTTTGTCAAGTGCTATAAGGATTACAAAAGCTTTCCAGTTGAGTGACCATCTTCTCTTTCTTATACTGTTTATCCTTTCCACACTGCATTTGAGGGATAAACTTCCTGATATCGTTATTGGCCCCAAAAATCCCGTATCAGTCGGCCCTAGTTTGAACTGTTAATAAACTCAAGTTAAAGCTATCTCTCTTTGCTGTTCGAGTGTTTTGAAGGTCAGTGTAATTTGAGCTTTATGGCGACAAAGTTCAACTTCATGACCTCATTAAATAAAAGCTACTTCTGACTACAAAAACATATACGCAGCTGTCTTGTGATTGTAAATGTGACTGACTTAGAAGTCTCCTCATTCATACAAGTTAGTAAAATTATTCATCACAATTTTGGCAATGACAGATTTGAGCATTGGGGGGACGGGCCTACCTAATATAATGGTAGGGGAAACACTGTGTAGTGACATAAGAGAACAAAGCACTTTACAGAGACCTGTCTGTAAAGCTCTCCACAAAAGTAGTTTAGGAGAGCAATGAAGAATAGGTAAAATATCTCTAATCTTGTTTTTTAAACAAGCTGTCTAATCTTATCTGCCCTGTTGTAATCAAAGTAAATCATTCTAGAAGAAACTGGATGATAGATCACATCTTCTCCGTGTCTGATGTTTTTTTTTACTTCTTATTAATAAAGAATTGATCTAAAACAACTGTAAGGCTCATCAATACATATCTTACGCATGTGAATTTTGTTTACTTTGCCTAAAACTTATATGACTGTGTCAGGGCTTTCCACAAGCACTGGGGACCCCAAGACCCCCATAGATGGCTACTTAGTCCCACCAACTGATTACTTCATATGTCTGTGAAAAAAGCCCTGTTGTGTCCCATCAGAAATATAAACTTTTAATCAAAGTAAAGTATACAGGCCAGGGCATTTTATGCTTACATCTATGATGTATTAACTGTGCTTAATCTACTTATTAACATATGCCATTCAAAGACAGTAATCCAATACTCTCACACACACACCAATGTCATTTAGTAAAATTATTTCTTCGAAACAAAGTTGCAATGATGATAACAGTGTTGAACCCACTTTGCTGTAGGTGAAGGTACGATTGTCTATTGGCCTAATATTACTGTAGTACTCAGTATCTCTGACTCCTAGTATCCACAGTTCCCTCATACGATGATTGAAAAGAAATGCACAAAAAAACAGCATGCCATCACATTATCTATATTTGCAACAGATAATAAAAACCTGTATCCACAATATTCACCAAAACAGAAATAAACACTTCCACACAAATATAGGCAGAAAAATGCCGGATATACCCCGATACATGCTAAAAATATTTTAAGATCGGCTAAGCTTTTCCTTGAACACTCTAGGATTCTTCCCCCACACAGTGTGTCATCTCAACAGCCCACACTCCAGACCTGAGGGATTGTAGTAGCAATCCTTACAGGTTTCACCGGGTGATTCATCCTCTTTCATTCGAACACCCACACGCACACTAATAACCCCACATGGCTCTAACAGCACCAATAGAGCGCGACATTGGTCCGTAAAAGCTAAGTCTTAAAAATATAAATCTATGCAAGAGCCTTCAGTATAACTGTACTTGCCCTTAAGGTTTATTAAGAGTGATGATAGGGACTTTCATTCTCATTTCATCCAACAAACAAGTTATATTGCATGTGCATTGCCATCATAAGGCAGGACTGTGCCTCTTTTTAAAGATGGATCACTGTTAAGCAATCACTTAGAAAAACTATGAGTAGTTTCTCTTTTGCTCTCCAGGTAGATTTCAGTGACAGAGATGTCTGATTGGTAAGACTCTGTACTTACTCTGGTCCTGACCTGCATTGTTTTGATCTGTCTACATGGTTGAATTGTCATTTTGTACAATCTTGATGAGAATGGTCAGATCTGGCCGTTGTCCTCTTCAGGTGGGCAATACAAAGTATAAGTAGTATCCTCTTACATCAACACTGAGGAACATTTCTATTTGTATCGACATCTTGAGGTTGTATTTATCCAAAATGTGTGTGTGTGTGTGTGTGTGTGTGTGTGTTTCTGAGATGTCCAACAGAAGGACAGAAAAAGAGCAGAGGGTTGTGTTGGTGAAGAGTTGTTGCTGCACTAATAGTCCAGGTAAAGCACATACCTCATACTCAGAAATGTTAAATACTATTTTTTTAGGTGTGTGAATGGCAACCATTGCCCAAAAAATGTGTTGAACTGCATTTCAAGCTTTTATCAACAAAACAACAAAGCTTGAGGTGTTCCTTTCACACAGAACCTTTTGTTTTGTTTTACATTAAACTACTTAACTGATTTATCATGTCGTTTAGTATAAGTTAGTAAGAAAATACATTCTAGTACTTTGGAAATATTGAAAGTGCTGTTAACTAGGTCTAAAATAAAAACAACCTTGACGGGAATTTATTATGAAACTCACCCCTGATTGTGTGGAGCTCATGGCTGAGAGACAGGGTACGAACAGTCCAGCGTCCCTCACGGCAACACTGCAACACTTTCACAGTAACATGATATCGTTAGTCAGACGACTGATAGGAAAAAAAGTTAAGGGGCTATATATATTTATGTGTGTGTGTCAGCTGCAGATGTACACAAGGACAGGGGCAGGGCCCCCCTAGTCAAGCCCCCGTGTTCAGACGTCACCATAACTGTGAAATGCTTAGATGTCTGACCAACAAATTAACACATTTGTGGATGAAAGGGCATCCCACTGTCAGCCAGCTAGGATACAAAGAAATAAGAGCCCCCTCACACTTCTGAGTAAAGTCCTTGAGAAATGTCACAAAAATAAAAAAGATGCAGATACAAAGATTAAATAGAGTGAGAGTGGTCAAATTATAAACAATGCTGTGAGCTGATTTTATTTTTATTTTTATGAACATGTCCTGTGGTCAAAATCATGGCTTAGAAATAGAAGCCACCTGTTGAATGAGACAACTTCAGTATCATACTCAGCTGGCAGGACTCTGATGGAAATTGGAAAAATGCCAGATTTACAAATATTTGTCACCATAGTATTCCTAATTACATTTATCTTTAGAAAAAGATGACCCACCAGAGGAAGACATGCATTTTATGTAATCTGAATTAACATGACAACCAACTTCTGGATCACATGTTGAAATAATACATGAAACTCTAATGTAAACAACAGAGAAATCACCAGTCTAGTTGGGTGCAGTACAAAAGGAGAGGACAGAAGATATTTTAATTGCTTGTTACTGAGGTAAGTCCTTTTTGGGTGTTAATGTTACTGTTATGTTGATTTTCTTTGAGCTAACAGGTGCTATAGGTTTGTGTCAGGTTGTTTTTTAACTTATTCCTAACAGTCACTGAATGTAGACACACTGATGTTTTCTTTTCTATTGTTACAACATACATTTACCAACCACATATGAATGTGAATACATTAGAAATATCAGTGCTTCTGCTATTTATACAAACAACAAATTTAAAGTTAACTGTTAATACATTTAGCTAAAAGTTAAAGTAGCTAACTGTAGAGCTGGGCTGAGCTTGTGTTGAGCTTGTGTTGCCAGGCAACGGTTATACATAACATTTGTGCAAGAAATTGAAAATGTCAAAATCAGAGAAGAATTTGAAACAAAATATTGTTTTTCATTAAATAACCAAAACAAAAAATCAACTTTGTTTAAAAAATGATCTTGTCGAGCTTTTAAGATGATCACGACTGCTGTCTTTACCCTGTCCCTGTGTATTCACTGAGAATAGAAAAGGCTAAAGAAAGTAATTCTAAATAAGAGGTGGGGCTTCAAAGTCAAATAAAAGAATATATGTTTTAAGTTAAATTTTCCTCTGCTTCAGTTGTTTTCCAGAGAGAACTTCTAAGAAGTGGATATCCTGATGGCAGAAAGTGGCAGAAAGGAGCGTCTCAGTGTCTCCACCCTCAGGTTAATTTCTTACAGTTGTTTATGAAGAAATAGACTGCACATATTTTTGTAATGTGTTGCTGTTGTCTGTGTCATTACTGGAAGGTGTTCCATTCAATCTGTTTAATGTTTTTCTGTTGAACAACCTTTATCTTGATGATTGGACAGGAAGAGAAAACAGGCAGCAAATGACAGGAGGATCTGCAGGATGGTGAATAAACAGGTGGAGAAGCAATTCTTGGATATGCATATAGAGTTCTTCAAGAAGCACAACAATATAACGGAGATCATTGCTAATCTGATAGATAAACAAATAGAGCAGTCGGAGATTTTAGAATGGATGGCAGAATGCATACACATCCTGGCGAAGAACATGGAGGACAAACATGAAGACATGGACAGGTTAAGCTTGAACTGTTCGGAAACATCCTCTGAAACCGACAGCATCCCCGCAAAATATGAACCAGAGGAAAGCTCCAAAAGTTTGCTGAATGATTCCAGTGGTGAGGACACCAGAGATGCCTCCAATGATGCGGACAGTCCGGACACAAGTTTGCAACCAGCTGAAAGGGAGCAACATGAAAAGCAGCAGGCTTCATCTGATGGTACCACTGTGCTAACACCGCCAGCTGAAGAAGGATGCAGAGGAGAAGGAAAGCACGAGGGATTACTTTAGTGTAAACCCCAGCTTCAAGTACCATGAAGTCAAATGTGAATAGTAGAGTACAAGTAGGGCAGCTGGAGGATGAGGTGAGGGGAGAGATGCAATGGAAGGAATGGATCAAACAAGAAGTTAGAGGACAACATTACAAAAAGCCGCATCCCATATCAGATCAACAAGAGCAGAAAACGGTCAAAAGGAGAAGACAACTTGGTGAAAAGTAAGATGAATCTTGCTAACCTTCTGATTCATCTTTTAAGCTGGAGAGATTTGAAGATGAGGACTGAAGGGCTCAGGCTCAATAAATGCTTGATTCAGAAAATAAAACATTGTGCATTAAAAAAAAAAAAAGTTATCCGTTTTAATAGATTAACAAAAATACTATCACTCCCTGTCTACAATGTGACGTTGCTGCAGTGTATCAGTGGGATTGATGAGCTGGTCAGGTTCACTGTACAGGTGCCTTTTCTCAAATAAACTAGTATTCTCCTTCTACTGGTTACACCAAGTTCCTCTTTTCTTCAAAATCAACTCTTTAGGGATAAGAATTAACAAAGAAAGACAGTTCTGCTGGCAAAGATGGTGTGTCTACAGACATCAACATTTACCTCACAGCAGTAAAGGAATATTAACGCACATTAATGTGAAATTCATCTGGGCATCCTATTCAGTCTTAAAGTAACAAAAAAGGAATTCAGTGTTTGATCAAATACTAAGGTACAATATGTTCTATCTTGAAATGTATGATCCAGATTACTTTAACAGTTATATTTCACTTCAGTATATTTGGGATAAATCAGTACCCACTGAAAGTAACTAAAACTAACAAACCTGGAGTCATTGCAATGAATAGATTCAAAATGAGTACACATTTTACCGCAGCTCATTTAAGGTTATAACCCCTTCTTCCAGATAGGCGTCATTATTGCAGAATGAGCATTCCTGATAAAAAAAAGTTTGCAAAAGTCTGAATTTATCTCAATAGGCAAGTAAACAAATGTATTCAAACAATCAAAGCTTTCTCACCCAGAATGCATAGAATTTGCCTATTGGGTGGAGAGAGACCTGAGTATACAGTAATGGCCCGACTTGCACACCTTTTTGATTTGAACAATAGAAGTTTAAGCTGGCTATCATGCCCTTAGGTTAATTGGTGCCAATTAAGAAAAAAATGTTTTTTTTAGATTCAGATGTGACAAGCATGGGTATTGTGTAAGAAATTAAGAACAGCAGATAGGCATAGAAACTGGGGGTCATATCCAATAGGAATTCTTTTCTTGTAAATTAATCGTAAACAGTCTTTTTCTCAGGTCGTGTGGACCTATTTCAGAGATTGAAAACATACAGTTACTCAGTCTTTGAATTTACTTATTCCAAGTCAAGAGACTATATTGTAAAAACAAAGAAAACATCCAATGAGATGAAAGCTATTGATCTTAATGGGAGAGTAAAAACAGAGTGTGCAGAAAGCTGAACAGAGTGGGCAGAAAGTGGCATTACTGTGAGAATAAGAATCACATGATCCAGCCAGCCAGCCAAAAAGCCTCTCTTGTCATATTCTGCCAGTTTCCTCTCTTCTCCTCAGAGATCCACACCACACATCAGCTTTGCACCAGTAGGTGGCACCAAGTCCCTTCCCTCTCTAGCCACACTCAGCAGAAAATTCAAGTGTCAATAAAGAGACATCATGGCGATACAAACCATCACTTGTATGTTTGTTTTTTATTTCATGCTGTCAGTTTCAGGCTGAGCTGACCATCAGCTGACCCTTGCTCTGCAGAGAGAATCATATCACAGAATACCAGAGTGAGTATTCTGCCTATTGAGTCTGCTGTCGGCAACACTAATATGATGATGATGTGTCAGAAGTATGTTCCTCTCCACCAGTTAGAGCCCTCAATAAAACAGTTTCCCTGAAGAAAAAGAACAGCCAGTGTCACCTCCTGACACAACATTTGACTGATGGATTCTCAGACTTTAAATACCTGAACTAAAATAGTCAGCAGTAATTTATCCAATGCCCTTCAAGAGAAATTCTAGTAATTTTCAAACTCCATTTCAACCTTAGTCTAAATGGATTTAAGGTGCATTAAGTTTTTAGAAATGCTCCAGATTATCTCAGCCATCATTGGTTGCAACTAAATCCCCGGGGGCAACTGTTCCTGATCAATGTAAGCCTACTATAAATACACAGTTCTTCCACTGTTTTTAGGGATATCTGTAGGGAACTGGATCCTTTCCACAATGTTTAAAGACACAAATAAATCACTTTATGTGAGTGGCAAAAACAAGCCCTTTTCATGAATGTATTTTATAGTCACACATGATGACATGATTACATTGCAGTCTGTTACACTGCTGCTGGCTGAGTGGTTGTACTAGACAAGAACAAATGTGTGCCTACACTTAGTTAAGATTTTAAAATGATTTTAAACAGGTTAAAAAATACCAGAATGAAAGACAAACCTAACTGTGTTTGCTGTTAAATAGAAGAAGAAATATCAGCAAACATAAGCTGCAGTATTCAAAGTCATTTTCTATCCATACAAGAACATCTGGAGTTCAAATCATTTTTTTTTAAATGTGACCAGTAAAATCAAGCAGAGCTTTTTGTCTTGTTCATTGCAAACTCAAAGTGATGGCTTTAAGTAAAAGACAAATATTCCAGCCCTATACATACCGTAGTACTTCTTAAAACACACATCAGTCTTGTTTCACTAAAGCACCAACCTCTATGTAGGAGCTCAAAATAAATCTATAATCCAAACTTCATTAATTACAGATTTTCTTAAAAGTCCTAATACATGTGACTTATCAGCTGACCTTGTGTTTTTAAGTCTATCCAGTTTAATCCTTTGATTTTCTTTGATTTCCTTTGAACATACAACTTAACCAGCAGTCTTTCAGCATCCGGACATGCAGGCTGTTTTAAATAGACAAACCCGGCCTTCAGGTTGTAACATTCTCCATATCAGGCTCTGCTGTGGCATGATGAGTTACATTCTTCCACATCAATGTATCAGAGCAGCAGCTGCCAACTCTATTACTGCTACGTTACAGGATGTGAAACAGATTTTCTTTGCACATGTTAGTTGCACAAATAAACAAAGGAAAACCTTTCTCCCTTAGTTGTCTTGAATTGGCTTTGCACTCTTTTGTTTTGGGCAATTAGTCTGACTGTGGCTTTTGCACTCAGCGTGGTGGTCAATGACTCAACGTGGTGGTCAATGTGGGGGTCACCGGTGTCAAAAGATCCGGTTTAAAAACACAGCACCATCACAACCTTTCTTATCCAGAAAGCATTCCATTTTTTCAAGGAACATAGCAACAGCAGCTTCAGTTAGACAGTGGGCGTGGAATCCAAATTGCATAGGCTCTTATGAGTTGTGGTTTTGTTAGATGACCAGTCAGTTGTTTGGCCACTCATTTTTCTTTTATTTCCTGATTTGAATATTGGAGTAACCGTGGCAACCTTCCCAGCTGTCGGAAACAACTAAGTGTTTAACTAAATTCACAAAAAGCATGATTGGGCGTACCAGAGTCTCTTTGTGTGCTTTTAAAAGTGTAGTCAATAAAATCAGCAAACCATGTCCCTCTTCTATACAGCCCCCCTTTACCTGAGGAGTGAGAAAATCCCCTTAATGTTTGCCTTGAGTAAAATGAACCTCACAGTGGGTTAGACCGGCTTTAACATAAGCCCAATTAATGTGGCTATCATCTCAAGAACACTAAATAAAACACCCAGAGATACAGACACATATGAATAGCAGGCTGAAACTTCCTAAGATATGAGTGGACAAACTGAATAGAGCCACTCTACCAGCCATTAATGCAGACGTGCAGGAGCACACAGACACACACATCCTCTGCACTCACTTCAGAACAATGTCAAAGAGTTCAGTTAAGCTCAGCTCCGACAATTCAATCAATCAATTTTTATTTGTATAGCGTCAACTCATCACAAGTGTTATCTCGAGACACTTTACAAAAAGCAGGTAAAATACCTTACTCATTGTTATGTTACAAAAAGCAGGTAACTTACTTATTGCTATATTACAAAGACCCGGCCTATCCATCATGAGCACATACAGTGGTAAGAAAAAACTGCCTTATTAAAAGGCAGAACTCTTCGGCTGGATCCCCAGCTCATGACGACACAGCCTTCACAGGCCTAGACGGGCTTGGAAGGGGATAGGGGGAGAGATGGGATAAAATTCAGGTATTTAACCTCTTTGAACTCCTCTTCCTCATTGTGATTTGTCTACATGCAGCAGCTTATGCTCAAGCGGCAACCTCCGGTCCTGAAAAATGAAGCCAATGCGGAAGTGCAAAATCCTGCAGTTCGTCGAGTGTCCGCTGGCTCCAGGAACACCTGAAGTCACATACACATGACGGACAAAAAAGCCGTTTTTACAGCATAAATAAACAGCCTGGTACGAAAACGAAATAGGTCTTACTAGTTATTGTCATCACTGGCACACACTGTATAGAGGGTCATTTTTTTTTTTTAAACGGCCCTGTTTTGATTTTGAAAACGATACGTGTTATCCATTGTTAGGTGCGTAGATGACCTGATTGACAGTTGGGCGCGATGTACGTTTTCGTCAAGAGACTTAAAACCCGCCTCAGCTTCGGCTCTAAGCCTGTCGTTAGGTTGACTTAAAGTTAGACAGAGAGGATTTCCAGCATGGCGGCGGCTGGCGATGAGGCTCCGGAGCCCCCTGACCTAACAGATGGCTGACCTCACTCAGTATACAGTCTACGCTTATGCTTCTTTAAAGGTGGAGCAAGTTTGTCTTTTGTTAACGTGCTAACTTTATGGATTTTCATTTTTTATGCTCAGTTAAGGTAACTTCAGTTCCCTTAATATCAAATGTATAGTTTCTTGTAATGGCGAGCTATTCAGACAAGCTCAAGATATTTAGGAATTTGGGTCAATTATACTTTTCTTGTTAATTTTCAGAACCAAATGCACGCACCTCTGTAAACACCCCTCTCTTCAAATCAAAGTATCTTCTCCGTGGAATCTCTGAGGTCCCCATCCCCCCATGACAAAACTATTCTTGATTTTATTGAAGAGTCATAGATAACCATACCGTATATTCAGAGATAGACAGAGAATACAAAAAAACAATTCCGTTCTTCTGCTCTCAAAGGCAACAGGCAAAAGCATCAGACTGAACTATTGAGATACTATAGTGTGGCAACCTGAAGGTCGGATGCAGTCGCTTTTAAAAGTGTCCTTGGGCAAGAGCACAAACCCCAAATTGCTCCTATTGCTGCGCCAGCGTAGCATGAATGTGTGTATGATGGGATTAGTTAATTAGTTAATACTGATGGACACTTTACATAGCAGAATGTGATGTGTGAATGGGTGAATGTGACATACAGTCAATTGTGACCTCAAAGTGTGTTCACGTTGAAAGACAGCTTGTAGCCAATTGGAAAAGAGCAGAGCTAAATTTTAACATGCCCATTTAGATTTGGAACATTTTAAAGTGGCCAGTTTTTCACACCAAATGTAACTGCAGTAAAAATTGGCAGCCATGTTCCACTCTAAATCAGTCTTAAAGCTCTTTTCCTCTGTAACAAATTCACTGTGTGCTGTGCTGTACTGAAAATAAGTGGAGAAAAAGGGAGGCAGATGGCCTCCTCTTGCAAATGTTTCCACATCTCTCACTGCAGTACACCCCAGAGCCTTTGTGTCTCTTGTTTCCCTTTCTCTGGATCAATACAGTGGCTTTACAGCAGATTACAGTGACTCCCCTGAAAAGTCTATGGACACATAAAGATGTTCCCTTAAGCTCAGAAAGCACAGATACACTCTTAACTTAAAATGTATGATTGTGATTTGCTCCTAAAAACCCAATGATGCTTTGTTCTGATTTGTTATGGCACTTTTGAATCAGTTATCAAAAGCAGTATAAGTCCCCTATAATTCAATGACCAATTCATCTGTTGTAACTGATGACTTTACCATCACTTTGAATTGCCTTGTTGCTGCAATGTGCTATATAAATAAACACGTATGCACTTGACTATTATTTCTCTTATTATGAAATTTTAACTGTGAGAGTTTGAGTGTTTTTATTGTTGAAACTGTGTGTTGCTGCTTTTCTTGGTCAGGTCTCTCTTGAAAAAGAGATCTCTGATCTCAATGGGATTAACCTGGATAAATGAAGGTTAAATAATATTGTCCTCTCACGTCTTATTCTACTAAGGCTTTGTTCGATGTCTAAAGCTTTAATTAGAGTAAATAGGATTTTGTTCTTTCTTCTAATTTCTAGGAGTTTCATTTCTAGGGTTCGAGTAGAAGAAGTAGAATGGTTGTAACATACGAATCCAAGCCCTTTATTTCATTCAGTTTGATGCTATTATTCAAATAGGAAACCTGACTTCCAGAGAGGACAGCCTTTCCTTACAAAACATTCATGTGATGCAGACCAATGTCATGCTACTATTATACGTTGAATGGATCATTAGGAAGTCAGTGAGTCACATGCATATCAAATAAAGGTGCAGCATATTGCACAGAGAACCCAACACCCCAAACAGCCATGCTCCCGTATTGATCTAAATGGGCTGCAGAAACATTTACAACTGAGAGACAATTGGTGACATTTTCATCTACGCTGCAGAGGAGCTCATTTGCAAATATTCAATATCCACTCACCACTGAGGAAGTGAGCTCTATATTGAGTTGCAAATGATATATTAGCATGAGGAGTAGGAAAACCAGCCCACAGCCTTTGGTCACCATGTGTTGTTTTGTCTGGGGGGGAAAAATGGCCACTAACATATTATTGTTGCCTGCTTGTGTTCGTCCTCGCTTTCATCTTGAGCATCCGACCTACTTATTAAGGCCGTCACAGCTCAGTCGTTGAATTTTAAGAGCAGGGAGAGATAATTATATAATAAGGGAGACACAGTGAGGCTTTGTTTTGGATACTAAGGATGAAAATTACAATGAATTTGTCCTCGCACTGCAATAACACAAACAATGTTTAGTGATAAACAAATATCACAAAGCAGGCTATTATTGAATGTCATCTGTTATTTGACCACCCTCTATACTGCACATGTTTCCTTCCTACGCTGACTCGATTCAGTGATAATTAATCTACGTGGGAAGACATCATTAAGAGCTGAAAAGCTAAATCCAAGCTGACCCATCTCTTCCCACGCTCATGATTGATAATCATGCCTACCACCTTTAACTTAATATTCTCTTACCATCTTTGATTATTGCCTGATACCGTTGTGAGAGAAAAGAAAAAGAGGGAGATGACTCATGAAGCAGCCTGCACTGTCATGCCTCTACTTATTTACTATCACACTCACATGCTCAGACTACATGTACGTGTGCCTGTGCGTACCTTTGTTGAGTGTGCACGTGCCTGACTGAGTTTGTAATGAGGCTGTGTAATGCGTTTGCCTGAGACTGGAGAGGACAACGCCGGAGGGTATCACAATGTCACAGTGCAGAGTTCCCAGCTTGCAGTTTGCAGACTGTTATTCTGACCGGCCAGAATACATTTTGGATTTGTCCTCAGAAAGCTCTTTTAAGGGAAGACTATTGTTATCAGAGAGTCGGGAGGAGGAGGAGGGGGGAGGGGGGAGGGTTAAGATAGATGAAGGACAAAGAGAGAGGGCAGGTAAGGTTATCTCTTAAGGGCAAACTATGGAGTGATGGAAAGGAAGAAAATGGAAACAATTTGTTTTTGAAGCCACTGACAAACGAAACACTGCTGGAATACTTTGACGTGAGCCATGTAAAAGGTTGCTTTTGATCTAGTGATACTTGTTGTGGCTGTTGAATGCAGGCCTGAAGGTTATCTTTCTCATGATAAACTGAATGGCTTTGCTGTTTTTATACTATTTAGACTAAATAAAAGATTACCTTTAGTATATTAAAATAGATATTTTACCAGAAATGTATAAGATGATTATTTCATAATACTTCAGATACTGAGGCAGAAGCCCCCCAGCCTCTAAATTGAGATTCTCTAACATTTCTGAATTTGCTTGTCATTTTCCAAACTACCTGCATTTACTGTATTTCCGCCCCTACCCCAAACCCCCGTCCCCTTGTCTATAATTGTATTTCAACCCTGAGCTTCACTCAAGCCGTTCTTCATTAATATCAATGAATATGATTGCCCATCTTGTTATTGGCTTCAAAAAAACGTTGACACAGAACATCTGTCCTCAACAATCCTCTATTTTTCATAGGTAAGAGGTCCCTAGTTCATAGCTCAGCTTGCAGGTTCTTATAAACACATGGACACTCAAAAGTGTTGAATCTCACAAGCACATCTTCAAATGCCAACAGATCAGCTCTCTTGCTTTTAGGAAACGATAGGAAACCTACTGTGCCATCTCACCTCCTCCATAAAATGAAATTAAACCAACATTTGCTGCTCACAAATGCACTTTTCTACACATAAAAGCACTTACATCCTCTATCATAGGCTGTTCACAAATGTCTTTATCAAAGAAATAGGCACACTGGGTCGTGTAGGAGGCTGACAGGAGCCACTACAAGACACTCAATCACAAAGTCAGAGCTAAAAATCCATCAACAACCCCAAAAGGTGTCAGTTATACTTTCGCATGGTTGAGATTTTTTTTTTTTTCTGGCCTTCATGATGACAGCTTTGAGGTCAACATCAATCATGTGCTCGTCTGTGTGTGTCACAGCCGTTGGCCCCTGGAGTTGTTATGAATCCTAATTCAAGCTGCTATCAGGACATTTCCAGAACCAGGCCAGGGGCTGTTTCCAAGTGACAGAGATGCTGTTCTCACAAAACAACCCAGACATCAGCTACAAGAAACACACTCATTCCTACAGGACATCTAAATACGGCTCATTTCACAGGCACTGTCATATCAAAAGAGGACAAAAACTTCAATAATCTCAAAGAAACATTATCTGTACTGCAACATGTACTGTACTGAGGATTGTACACCGCATTTCATGGATCTGAAATCCATTTAGGAAAGCAAGCAAGAGGACTTAATGATTGGCTTTTCCAGCCAGAAAGTACTGATTTTATTTTGGTTAAGTCTGCAAACAAATCACAAAAAACCAATGCAGCCATCATAGCTGGACTGGAGTGTTTTTGTTTTAAATATTACATAACACAATTCTTAACCTGTATGTGCAATCTTTTTTTGAATAAAACACTAAAGATAAAAACTTGTAAACTGCCATATTTTGATATGTACTGTAGGTTATAAACCTACTCTGGGGGAAGCAGCGTGTACATCACCTACAAACATCACTATACACCATGTCCTAGAGACTGGATGGTTGAATGGGAAAACACGCCCCATGTTTTACATCGGATATATTTAGCATTAGGCTGCGAGTGTGAGTGATAGTATAGTCTCTGTGACACAAAAACCTACTTCCCTGTTTCATAAGTGTTAAATATTTTAAAGTACTTCATATGAGCTGAGCAGAAGGAACAACGCAGGAAGGAGGAGGGAAGCGTGATTGAGAAATGAAGGCAGAGTACTCGTGAGTCTCGGGAAAACAGCATCAAATATCAAAAGACAGATGCTTTCTTAGATAGCCTGTTTCGTTTTCATGAATCACTTCCTTCATTTAAATGGATGCAAAGATAATGCAACATATTGTAGCCTATTCTGAGGACTGGAACAAATACTTAAGAAACTAAGTAGATTGCTTTTTTTTTTATGTTCGAACATGGACACAAAGATACAACTAAACTGACTGGAGATTACAAATTAGGATGGTCAAAGCTCAGGTTGTTACCATGATATCTATGAGGTGGGCTACTAGAGTCTGGTCAGGATTCAATACCATGGACAGCGACAGTTCCAGTGACTCAATGCAGGAAAACAGGCTGAATGGATCCACTGTCTGCAATACACAATTGGTTGTACAGCTCAACAACATGATAGAGGATTTGAAGGTTTTACTCAACCTTACGTCATTCCTGAGTTTAACTTTTTTTAATCATACCATTACTGGACTTCTAATGCCCCTCTCCAAGAACATGGTGAGCACAGTGTCAAAAGTTTGGTGGCCAAGGGAGAAAGCGGCTTGGTGTGCCAAAGTTAGCTGCTGACCTCCACCTCTTTGTCACATTTATTTCTACTTTCTTAAGTTGCGGCAGTGTCCCAACATTAGCCTCCATACTGGTTGGGCTGACGAATTCCCACGGGAAATAATTTTCTTACATCAACCGACTTCGCTAGTTAAGCTTTTAAAGCCAGGTGTGTATCCGTTTCCGGTTAATTTCACCAAGCCCCTGCGATTTATCGTTTGAGGTTAATTAATGAAATGAAAATAAATTACTGTTTGAATGGCACAATATCCTCAGAGGACTTATAAATGAAGATTTTGATTTGTAAAACAACACTGAATTGGATGTGTGTTTTGATTGCCAGTGTGTAATTAAATTTTTACATAAAGACATTGAATATTAATGAATTATGGATTTTTTACTCTGGACAAAGGAACGTGACAATTTGTAGATTTAGATACTATTTTTAATAAAGTGACTGAAATTTGGTTAAAAAAATAAACTCCCCTGTACAATTGTATAATAGGCCTACAGATATTTTTATTTTTAATGGAAGCATTTAAAACACCTTAGACATATTTATTTAAAGTAATGAATGACGAGGGTGATTCAATTATTGTAGGGAAATGAATGAATTTGTCTGGATGAGGCAATCTTAAATGTGGGAACTAAAGTTTTAATATTCCAATGTTTTACCCCAAAAACAGGTTAAGATGCAAAGTACTCAATTGGACAGCCAATAGTAGGCTACATCGATTGATTTGGTTATACTGAAACTGGCTGTATATTTAGTTAATACAGCAGATCATCTATAAATTGCTCTGGCTTAATCAGAAAACCAAGCAGAAGGAATCCCAATGAGAAGAAGAAACATGGTAGGGTTATTGGAGCCCCAGTTGACTCTGAAACCCAAGATACACAAGGTGTCGGAGCTGTGGCAAAGCCCTTTTCTTTAGAAATATCAACAGTGTTTGCATTACCTCCCTAATCAGTTAACAGGTTCTAAAAGAAATTACTGCATATTTATTAACTCGTTTGAATTCATTTCTTCATTGCAAGAACAGCTCAGAGTTTAGTAGGTTATCTTTAGTATCACACATAAACCTACCCCCACTCAATTTTATTTTTAAACAATGTTGTACTCGACACTGGGCTTCTCAGAGTTTGAGAAGCTTCCAATTGCTGAGAAATGCACACCAGTTTAAGAGGAGAGCTCAAATTATATCTGATCCACTAAAATGCTCTTCTGTACAGAATAGGGATCATTTCAAGAAAATGTTAAACTTATATAAGAGACAACATGACGATGACCATTTTCATGCTATTGCTCTCAAAGTGAAAGTGAATTTAGACTATTGCTTTAAAATGCATGGCCTAAATGGCAAGCAGCAAAAATGAAATGTGCTTTTTGTTACGCTCTATTAGGTTTATAATGAAATGACTTCCAGCACTTGGCATTCATCTCTTCCATCATTTACTTTCCAAATCAAAATGTGCAGAGACATTTGGTTTATTATGTTTCATATTTTCTTCTTTAATTTGCCAATTTGTAGCTTGGAACCATATAGGCTCTCATTTCAGTAATGACAAGTTGTACACTCACATGATGCTGGATTTCAGGATGAAAAGTGTGACTCCGTGCTATAATCCTTGTTTGGTAGGTAAAGTGTTTAGGTAGGATAAAAGTGCATTGTGCACCTTTAGTCTTCTTTTGGATGCACAAATAGACACATGAAAAACTGCAACTGGATATAAATGTATCTGCCTGTTTTTGGATGTTGAGTGTTTATTTTGCTGATAAATATAATGCAGTATAAAGCATCTCCAATCTCATTTCATCTGTGCTCATCTCCTGTCTTCACCTCTCCTTTATTCTAAATCTTCTCCTATCACACATTCCCTCATCACATTTCACTTGGCCTTACCCTGTATGTCCTCAGCACCTTTACTCCCTCTCACCCCATCATCTCCTGTCACTACTGCTCTGTCTTCCTCTAACCTTATTACATAATATACGAAGAACAGACTGTATGTCATACATCTGTGGCTGTAAATGCACAACTAATCACTCCACTGAGAAGATGGTGATGTAGTTAATTTGTTTACTACTGCTGCCCACCTTTTGCATACTGTAAGGAGAATCTGACTAAAGAACAACAGAAGTTTGGATAAGAATAGTAACAACAGGGGGTAAAGAGTGGCTCAAGCTGAATGCTAAAACTCTATTTAGCAAAGTGCAATCTCTCTGTGTATGATGTAACTGATGTGGTGAAGTGCTTTGATTTAACTTCAAGATCAATTTCAATGAAGTCATTAATATTTGCTTTCTTTTACCTCTTCAGCAGAGCCTGCTCCACTTGTCTCGGAGATTTAATGGGTAAGTGTGCTTGAATGCTAAATCACTTTTCGACAGCAATCTGGATGGTGCTCAGAAGCAAGTCTGGAATGCTTTGAGTGGGCTTCGATAAAAAGCTTTGCAATAACTGCTTTCACCGAAATGGAATGCACTTGTTGGCTTTAACACATTCAGTGTCTTCCATATTATATTTATTAACAGTGCTATTAAATATAGGTATAAGGTATAAGGTAATTTTTTTTCTGAAATGGCATGACCTACTCAGGTATGTGGTAATCAGGTGACAAAGCTTCCAGACATAAATCAAAACTCTTACCATATTTTTCACATGACTTTACTGAAAAGTCATTCTTATGCTCAAACATTTAGACTTGTGTGTCATTTTTGTTGTGAATGCAACCCTCACAACTACTCTAGCTGACTGATCCTTTAGCTACTGTCTCTCCTAGGGGAACCCTGACTCAGCATGCTGAGTTGTGTGGGAATTTACTCGCCATGAATCTCCACACTGCTGGTGCCTGATAACCATTTGCCAGCTGGCCCCTTTTCATGAAAAGGAAAGGCATGTTGGACCCTTGAGCATGCATGGGACTGTTGCAGCGGAGGCAAGGACACTGTGACAGATGGATCGTGAAGCTAGGGGACAGTCCCTATCAATGGAAGAAAACGATGCATGCTGGCAAAAGGAGACTGTAAATGAGTAGACTGTGTCGAAATAGCCCTTCGGGGAGTCAATTACTATGCACAGCCAGGATATATAGCATTGGGTAATAGTAATCTGAATAAAACCCCAGAAAATTGTTATGTAATCTTGTAATATAGACATATAACATTGGCCGTGTTTGTAGTCACCCAGGCTCCAGGACAGAGTAAAGAAAGCAGCGAACTGGCAAATCGATGAGCGCATCACATGATAGGAGAGAGCACATCTCAGCAGCAGCATCATCATGAAACTTATCTCCTTTTCAATTTCCATTGCAGTGTAGCCCAACCCACCTCCTTATTGAATACAAGACTCTTTAGTTCAACTTGGTAGTATAACACATAATCAACTACGTGCGTTCTTTTACCACATGATCTGAGCCCATACTCACAGAATCACTTGCGTTTTTACGCAGCTGCTCATCCTCTCCCAGCACCGCAGCCGGGTCAACCACCAGCTTCTCGAAGCACGCCGACCCGAGAGAGGAGCTCTTCTGCTGGTACATGATCAGCTGAGAGACGGGGAGTTTAGGGCTCCCGTGCGCCGTTAGCTCGGGTTTGCTCCCCGTGGCTCCAGAAGCTGCGCCAAGATGATGTAGCAGAGGCTGCCCGTCGCTGCTGGTGCCCGGGACCGCATCGCTACCAAGAGTCTGGCTATCTCCTTCAAAAGGCGCTGGCGTGGAACATACCAGATTCGGCTGAGACGACGAAAAAACCCGGTCCAACTGTTTCTTTTTCCTCTTAAACATCCATAATCCAGACTCCTTTTTGCTGCCCTCAGCGCCCCCGGTACCGCGACGCTCCGATCCCAGTTTAGGACTGAGCCAGGGCTTGGTTTTCACCTGGAAATTCTTCCACATCCTCCGCTGATATGACAGAGACTCTTGTCCCTTTGCGGGGCTGTCATCCTTGGGTGCTTTCTGCTCCATGGTGCCGGTGCAGCAGCCAGCCAGCCTGAGCACACTCTGAGTGGTGGAGGGATGTGACAGTTGGGCTCCTGCAGCTCGGGAGCACTTCCACTGATGATCAGTTTAAAGAGCGCCAAGAAGGAGACGCACAGAGTGATGATGAAAGGGGAGCAAGTCTCACAACGAACCTTGTTGAATGCCTCGTTGAAAGCAGTGCATTGTGTTTATGACACTGGGCTGCACACTGCCGGCATGCAATATCCTCTTGTTTTGAAGATAGGCGCTCTCCTTCCAGCGGCGAAGTTGACATATGCAGTGACTTCTGCAAGATAATTGTCAATAAATGCTCCGTTTAGTTGCAAGCCGTCTTTGCGTCCCTGTGCTGTCCAATGAGCTCTACAAGGGTTCAGTCAAACTTCCTCATTAATTGTTATATATTCAAATGCAGAACCCAGGCTGCACCGCGCCTCCCTCTGGCCAACCATCTCACTTGACTGGATAATCTCTATGCTGGTGATTGCATAATGCAACCCCACAATGCCTCGTGGAGATGTTTATGATTCAGTTGTGCATTCCCTGTCACAAGCATCTGAGTTTATCTGTGTGTAGTTTGATATGTGCTGGTGTGTGGTTATTTAAAGCCTCTGTATTAGCTTTCTCACAGCAGTTACCTTGGTGAATCCAGAACTGACTACATCTATCCAAGAACTTGTGTCGTGGATTTATTTTTTCACCTAAACCACTGTAGTCTTGATATCTTCGACCCGTCAATTAGGTCAGGCGTCAGTGGCTGCTATCACCCACATGCAGCAGCGAGGAGGCAGCGCTCAACAGCCTCCTCTCTATTTGAGGATGCTGTACTGCTGATGTGTTGTGTTAGTGTTTGTGTTCTGTGTGTGTATTATAACTCATTATGTCTTATCCTCTAGCCCTTGCTCCAGTGCTGGCCTGCTCCATATCCCTGCACACTGTGACTGCTTTCTCAAAAACACAACACACGGACAATAATTACAAGATTGAATGCTTTTCGTAATCTAACTCTACAGACAGCTCACTGAATGATCTTTGACCTGAAAACAGAGATGACGAGTAAATTACAGTACACTCTTAGAAATTCCCCCTGTTAAAAAACAGTAAACAACTGGCAGTAGGGTTGCCAGGAAGTTACTGTAAAATTAACGGTATATTGCTGTTGCTGAAATGTAGTTTTCTAGCGTTTTTGTAAATACATCAAAAAGTTGTGATTTTAAACCTTAACAGGAAAATACTGTTGAAAGAATTAACTGTTTAATACTGTTTATTTGCAGATTTTTACTGTGAATTGTAAATACTACACCTAGCTATAGAATCATTTTCCTTCTACCAAAATGGACACAATATATTTATTTTCTAAACCTTGTGATTGATAAATGATTCCTTGCATGTCAGGTTATAAAACACCATGTTTTAAAATAATAAATAAACAGTGCCTTTAAAATTGCAACTTAAAATGTTAAGACAAATAATAAAACTTCAAAGCGTCTTCTCAAACCACACCTGTCTTTATTGAAACTGAAACAAAAACAAAGAAAATACACTTTAAGAACATGAAGGCAAATTAGTTTTTACATGTGCAGGAGGTTCTGTGGGTGTTAAATTACAGTTTCTTATCTTAATGTTTTTATGTAGTTAGTTTGGATTCCGGATGTTTTTAATTTGATTAACTGAAGATCGGTTTGATTTTAGGTTCAGCACTCACCAACCTGCAAGTTTTCATGGAGTTTTTCTTTTTTTAACAAGAACACGATCTACAGAAATGGACTCTTCAGGTGCTTTGTAAAAAAACATGTCTGCCTTTATTTGAACTAAGGGCTGCAGTGAGTAATTATCTGTACAATCAATTAATCTGTTACACTTTGAAATGTTTATAAAATGTGTAAATAAGTGAGAGGGAGAGTTTTTCTGAGTGACGATCCGCCGCCAGCACCGAGGGGCCACGCGGCCTCGGGTGCGGGGATCTCAACCGGTAATGATCCTTCCGCAGGTTCACCTACGGAAACCATGTTAGGCAAAAAATCTAGCACAAATATTTACATTAAGACATTTAGCAAAGGCCATTTCCAATGTATAAAAAGTGCATAAAAGAGTTTTGGTAGATACATTTTAAACAGAGAAGTGAAACCATTTCTGTTATAGTTTCATAACTGAATAAACAACCTGTCCTCTGAGGAAAACTGGGTCCCTGGACCTGAACCTCCCTCTGATTTCTCCTTCCAGACTGAAACTGCCACAAGGATTCTGTAAAGGGAAAAAGCAACGTTAGAACAAAAGCAGCTCCAGCTGAAAAGTGAACATTATCATAGGGACAATCCTTTCTGAATATTCTCCATACACAAAGAAGTAAAGTAAAAGTATGAAGTAAAACTAGTATGAATAAAAATAAGTCCTGGAATTACTTTAAGTACATGAATTCAGGATGTATGGCAGCAGCTTTATGTGTTAAAACAGTAAAAAACAAAAAACATGCTTCAGGTCCATTCTGACAGTCTCACTAAAGTTTCCTTTTATACATTTTCAAATACTGTATATTATACTATTTATACTATGGCCATATTGCCTAGCAGGCCCAGCTAATCATCATTTCTAATTCAATATTTAATCAATAGTCAGTGTCAGTTGAAGCTGAAACAAAGATAAAGTGACTGTTGATGTTAGCTAACCTTACCATTCTAGTACAACCAGGCAAGCAAGTCAAGTTCATTATAGCCCACTTAGTTAACCACATTACAAGAAAATGTTTTTTGTCCCAATTAGCAACTGTTAAGATCTGTATTTCAAGCTAATGTTAGCTGGCAAAGAATTCACTCACTGCGCGTGTGTCTGCCTGCAGTGTTTCTGTGTAATTTCCAAATCTAGCTAACCTTAATCTTACAAATGACTTCAATTTTAGTAAGTGATGGTTTTTGCCTATTCTAACTAGCAAAGCAGTAAGGCACTCACCTCTTAATTGTCAGGATGGAGATGGATGACAATCTGACAAAGCCAACTCCACTGTCCTTTCTACCATGTGGTCTCAACTTCTTTTTCCCAAAATGCATTGCAAAAACTACGGTAAATTACTGTTTTGTTTCCTTCAAGCAATAATACAGTAAAATATTGTTATAAACCGTTATAATACAGTTATGTCCTGTATTCAAACATAACAGGATCATACTGTTGAAATTTCCTTGTAAATTTACAGCAATTTCTTAGAGATAGAGGTGGTTGTAATGTAATGCATGAATTCACTTTTTCTTACAAGAAAGTGGGAGTCAGAGGCGTGTATGCTGCTTGCATTCTTATGAAACACCATATGACCTTGGTTTTACCTGTAGGAGTGATGATCAAAGTTATAAGTGGCTCTGACGCAGCCTTCGGTTGCAAGGTTTCAGCTTTGACCATCTAATAATCAGAAAATGATCCTTTAGTGTATGCTTTACTTCTATGTTGCCTTTTGTAACATTATTTTATTCATATATACAGTAGATGCGTCTAACATTGATAATACCAAAACACTGAATCAAAAGTAATTTCCAGGTCTCTGTATCTTAAGTTAGGTGCATGATTTCTCTGCCATCCTACAAAATAAAACACTTGAATTACAAGCAGGAGGGCACTGGCCGCAACACAGCACACTGCCCTCAACCCCTCTCTCATTTAAGTAGATGGAGATGTGAGCGTGTGAGCCAGACGCTTCCTTTCAGCGACCATCAGCTTTTCTTTTTGGCCAGGGTGGATAACCGATGAGCCTGCAGTGAGCCGGCCTTTCCTCTTAATGATCCTACTCCTGCTGATAAGAGATTAATCCACAATGTTTGTGTGGGACAGCACACACAAATCTGCCAAAAAAAATACATCAAAAGAGTCAGATTTCGGTTTTTCAGCTGAATGCAATTTCAGGGTCTTCAGTGGCAGAACGTCTTGACTCATGCGGTGTGATAGTGTCGGATAGGTCTCGCTTAAATGAAATATGATGAGGTTATTTTCACTCCAGGTGCTGAATCATACCTCATGGTTCATTAAGTCAGAGCAAAGCTGAATGTTGAATGAGTAGCTAGTGTAACTGTGTGCAATGAAAAGCAGAGAGATGGCTTACAGAGCCTTTTATGATTTTGTTGTAGCTTACGTTCCCTTAATACCCTTACCCAATTCATGGAATCATACATTTGCTGTTTTCCAGCATCAGCATGATTCAGTCAGAAATGTTCCCCTGACTGACCAATGACCTGCTACTCCTTAAAGCTTAATGAACGACTCAAATACAAGCTTTTAAGGGACCTTCATTTACTCTGAACACTCCATGTTTGAAATGTGATTAATGAGTCAGAGATTTGACGTATAAGTGTGGCTACAGCAGAGCAGGACCAACTCACCCGCTGTGTGAGCAAACATTTTAGATTGTTATATTGATTTTTAATACCTTATATGATAATGTGCAATTAAAGTAATAGGTAACGTTTGTAGTCTGTGGTCAGGCGCATTAAGCTGCTTTAAGGACCGCCCAAGAAGAGCTTCATTGTTCTAGTCCACAAACAAAAGCAAAAGTCCCTTAATTAATTTATTTAATACTTAAATTAAATAAAAAATTCCAATGTACCTGTACTGTTCTGTACCTGTGCAAATGGCAATAAACATCTAATCTCAACTAAAGCCAATGAAAGTGGGTGCCAAGTACAAGACCCCAAATGTAGCCCAAATGTTGAAACAAAAAAGTAATTTTACAGCTTATAATGAAGGGAAAAAGTAAAAAAATAACAACAACATTACATAATTAAACAGTTTTAAGATTTCTGTATGAAGAAATCAACCATCGAGGTCATACAGGGACTACCTTTAAGGCACCTTTTTACTTTAGAAACTGCTGCCGTGAGAACTTCTTATTTTGTGGGCAGGCAAGTCAGATACATTTAGAGTTTAACTGAAAGTGCTTTTCGCACTCTATATCTGGTTTGCTGAGTTAAGCTGATGAAGTTAAGCAGAGTATACAACACATTAATCCCACATTACTGTGTTGAAAAAAATGCACAGTGGCAGTCAGGCACACCCAGCTCACTGAAACCACAGTTACCAAGTGTCAACACAAACACATCAAGATTTCTAGCTGGAGAAAAGATCAGACTTGTGAGTACTCTGAAATGTAAAACAAAACTGAATTACTGTGTTGGATAATGTATATAGAAAAGGGAATATATTTTGTTTCAATGTTGGGGGCAGGGGGGAAACACAATGGAGTAAAATCTATTGTACATTACACTAAAGCTTATGATGTGCTTTTTCTTTTCAGAGACAAAGAATGTCCCACAAGCCAAAGTCACAGTCTTATAAGAATCACAGCAGGTAACTTCTCAAATATGCGCTTTTATTTATCGTGATGGATTAATGTTGGGTCAGATAATATAACAAAGAGTTAGGTATTTTACCTGCTCTTTTGTAAAGTGACTTGAGAGAACATTTGTTAGGGGTGGCAGTAGCTAAAACCAAATATGGAAGTTGGTCTGGTAGCTGGAGAGATGCCAGATCACTTACTGAGCAATGCTGTGGTGCCCTAGAGCAAGGCAACCCCTCTCCACCACCAGCTCAGGTGCACCTGACATGTCACTTTGACTTCACTCTGTCCATAGGATCCTGTTTGTGTATATTTCAGCCTATGTGTGTTCCATGATTAACAGAGTATAAAAACAGAATTTCCCTTTGCAGGGATCAATAAAGTAAATCTTAATCTTACAGATGACACTATACAAATAAAGATTGATTGAAGCAATGATTTTTTGATTGATTTATAAAATATCAAGTGAAGAGAATATCCCTGAGCACTGAGAGACTTCTCAACTCTTTTGATCTTCATCGTCCATAACCATGTTTAACCAGCAGATGTAAATTTTCAATACTTTTAAGGCACCACATTATATTTATTAACTTCAGGCAAAAACTACATATACACTTCCTGTATTTGATATTTGCATTCATTTACCTATTGAAAATGTGTTTCAGTAGTTTCATATTTTTCACGTACTCATAGTTCATTTGGGTCACATATTCTATTCTAAGACAAAGATAAGTTCTTGTCCTGCCACCTGATTGGATCAAATTACGGCCATGAACCGTCAGCGACATAGTTGTGAATCACATTGATCAGATTAATCTTTATTTCACAGCAGCATCAGGCAGTGTGACACAGGCTTAACGGGTCAGGAACAAAGATGAAATAAAAGATCTGATGACCTCAAGTGACCTCAGGGCATAAATGCCAATTGAATCGCCTCTGTGTTATTCTTCTGGGTCACCCTGTAATAGTGTATTCGATCACCTTAATCTATCACCCTGTGCCTCCAGTGTGAAAGAAATTAACTTGACCTTATTTACAGCACAAATCCCTCTATTACCAAAATCAATATTAATGAGCTTCCTAGCTTCACAGACTCAGAGCTTGCTTTTTCTGTTCCTGTTTTCTTCCTGTTTCAGGTCTGATGTATTGGCAGGTGGCCTTAGCGGTCAGGAGATGACACTGGCGGTGCTGCTGGAACAGGCTTTCAGGATCAAAGAAGAGGTGGCAGCAGGGCTGCAGTCCGCCAGAGGCTCCCTGCAGATGGAGGCAATGTCCTGCAGACTCCTGGAGAATCACATACTGACTGTGACTCGCATTGTGAAGCATCTTAGCAAAGACATACAGGTATACAAGTGGGAAGAAAGTACGATTAGTGGAAAAAGTCTCATTACATGGATAACATCTTTTCCCATCTGTGTAGTTTCTCTTTTCTCTCTCCTTCTCTGGTTTTCTTTCCCCGCTCACCCTTTTATCTGTCTCCCTTTCTTCTTGTCTCTTTTGATGTGCAGCACACACCCGCGCTCACGACCACAAACTCACAGCTGATTTGATTACACCTGATAGAATGGTGCAGCAGAGCCGACCCGAGTCCTCGTCAGCTGTAGCCTTTAGAGATTTTGTCTGTATAAGCAGAAAAAGTAGGATGTACACAGTATGTGGTTGAATACATACAGCAAGTCAAGCACCATTTAACCTAAAAACAGCAGTTAGAAGAAATGCTGTGAAGTGTTTCTGTGAAATTAGATTCCAGGAACAACTTAACTGCCATTTACAAACAGTGAGTAAGAAAGAAATAATACTTGAGCGCAACAAAATGGGCCATTAATGTGATTAGATCCTGTCATTATCTGAAATGTGACATACATTTCTAAGAGCTAATTCATTCTGTACATGAAGAAGTAACAAGCTAACGATGTGAAGTGGATATGCTGCTCAATCAGATCAAATAATCATCCACTGTCAATTTTCACACAGATGATAAGCCGGAGGGTTCTGTCTTTGATGTTGGGCTATCACAGATAGGCCTACTTAGCATACAGCCTATATATTGATCATACATGCACCGGTGGTGAGGTGACGATTAACCAATGGTTTATCATTAAAGTATTTTAGAAATTAAATTCACCTCTGTTCACCTCTCAGCCACATAAGCCCAACATGAAGCGACGTCCAAAAAAAAAAAAAAAAGCTAGAACGAGTTACATGAACATTAACACAGTGAGATTCAGACTCATCAGACATGATTTGAAGCAGAAGATGTGGAATAGCTACAGGGCCCAAAAAACATTACAAGTGGAAAGTGATCACTCTGGTCCTGATAATGCAGCTTATTCACCTCGTAGTCTCACCTATCATGTATTTTAACTATCATCAATAAAGGTATATGTGACTCTTTGTTTCTTGGGAATTGGATTTGGTACGTGGTGCTTTCTGATCACAAACGTTTTGGAACTTCTGCCCTAACATAAAGTTGCAAAACATTTTTCTCATTGTTCTGAACAGGCCCTGGAGGGACGGATCACAGAGCGGGATTTGATCACCTCTGGAACAACAAAGGCTATTCAAGAACTGGATCAGAAGAACACAGCAGGCATTGGGGACCTGAGAGGAAGAGTAGCCAGGTACTCGATACATTTTTAGCCAATAAAGAGTGTGTTAAAAAATACTGTTAGGAAAGGTTCAAATGTATTGAGCCACTATCACCATGGGCATCGGGTCAGGATGCATGAATCCAGCCAGGAAACTTCAGTTATGGTTGACAAGGTTTATTTCTTCAAATTGAAGTCAAAGGGTTTCAATGAAGGGGGGAAACAAAAACACACATGGGATATTTCACACATCAGTACTGAACTGCCGTCCCATGTGAAGGTCAATAGGGCAAAGGATTGCAGCCTCTGTCTGTCTATTTATTTTATTTGCTGATATCATGCTTGTTTATCTCTTCCTCTGATGAACTGTAACTGTACATCCTACGTCCAGTCTAGCACCTTTTTCCAGCCTCACAACTTCCTATCCATTGTGGGAAACCTTCGACCGTCACACATGCACACATTATTTCCTCCTCACCAGTGTAAAGGTTCAAGGTTTGAACAAACTCCGGATTCTTATCAACACTTGCTTATTATTTTGTGTCTTTGCAGGTTGTGCGTATTACAACAGATTGGATTGCTGAAGAGAGGATGACATTTTTTCTGTTGCTCTGCCTCAAAGGGCCTGAATAAGAATTGGGTTTTTTTTCTGTGTTGCTGAAGTCCTTTAATATCTCCACTTGCAGGAGGTATAGTCTAATACTAAACAAACAGATTTAAAGTCTAATAGAGGCCGTAGAATTAATGAACCTACTCTGTCTAATGACCTCTCAAATGTCGCTCATAAATAGTTAAGTGCCAGTGGTTTTTGATGAGCTGTGCATGGTTTGTGAAGCTCTTTATGGACAGGATGAAGTGGTCTACGGGGAAATAACCCAGATTTCACGCTGGACATCTTAACAATTAGCAGCTGAAATTTATTGTAAGCTCATACACTTTTTTTCACAATCATTATATTGACATACAGGCACAGTGAACCTGATGGAGATGGAAAGGCTTAGTAGTGAGTGTGTCTTAAATCCAGTTAAGGAAGGAAGAGAGCTGTCTTGCAATGCTGATAAAGATCAAGATCATGTCTATTACATAAACTGAACTGAAAGGACGGGGAAACAAGATGTTGAATGTGAAACGCTGTGAAGTATTTCTCCAGAATCTGCTGAGTAACCTTGGTGGTAAACTACTTATTTAATAGGATGCCACATTTGACCTACTTGTCTTTAAGTAATTTATCAACAGATATAAACACGTGTCCACTGGATTTTCAGTATTATGGGATACAAAACTTAGCATTAAAAATACCTTCTTTTGGCTTCCATTGATGATGGTAGCTTCTTTCTTTTCGATCTGCCTGTCTGTTGACTATGTGAAATGTGCATGATTTTTAGTGCACTTCCACTGTTTCCACAGACTTTCCCCTATCTCACCGTCTTCACACCTTTCTTAACTCCGTCTCATCCCACGCTTCTCATTCATTGGTTCCCCCTCTGCTTCCTCACCTATTATCTCAGGTGTGATGCCAGCATCGCCAAGCTGAGCGCTGACGGGAACTCCGGGGAGTGGCAGCTGAATAGACTACAGCATGAGGTGGCAGGGGTCAAGTCAGCTGTGGACGGACGACTCAAAGAGCTGAAGGCCAAGGTAAGAGGCGTTGATTAAGTGCCTGGAAAAGAAAAGAACATGCGGCAGATGAAATGTAAAGCAGCAGTTTATTCAAGTCCAAAATATCGACAAAGCAGCTTGACACCAGTGCCAAAAAGACAATTGAAGATGAAGATGGACGAATATTCAGGTTAATAAATACTGTTTTGACTTTGAATAGACCATAGTTCTTCGGATTGGTATCAGTTTAGTGGGTTGTCAGTTTGGACCGAGCAAGAAGGCAAGAATGTTTCAATGTTTTAGCCAAGTGGCAACCCTTCAGTGTTAAAGACTCAAGTAAATGGAGAAGTGCAAAAAAATGCAATCCCTCATGTGTTCACTTGAGGCTGGTTTCAAAAGCCATGGAATCCCCATCATGTTAAAATTACTATTTTCATTGCAGAAATAAACGTGTTTACAGCCTGGTTCTAAAAACGGTTAAAGGCCTGCTTCAGCTCCACATCCCAGTTTGAAGCTTGGTTTACTGAAAGTAAGTTTGAGACAGCATTTCCAATATAGTGAAAGCCATCAATAGGCTTCAATAGTCCGCTTCAGAGACCAATGGGTGACAACAGTGAGACAACGTCCATGTTTTATAGTCTATGGTTGTAATAGTTTTCACTGGTTTGTCTGACAACAAATGAGAAGAGTAACAAAAGATTCTGTCTAGACATGATTCTGAACCATCATTCAAATCTAACAGATAAACTAAAATCAAGAATGTTTAACATGCAAATCTAGCTCTAAGGATACAACCAAACTAAAACAATTCAGAAAACAATTAACAAGTTACCTACTGCTTTTGTATTTTAAACAAGAGGATACTTACTACAAAAACACAGCATTCTGGTTTTAACATTTAAGGCCAGCTTTGCCTATACTGATTTAAAGCCCTACAAGCATGGCTGTTAACTTTTAATCTTGTTGTTAAATACATGAAAGTATACTATATTTCACAAACAAGCTAAATGTACAACAAGCCTGCCTTTAATTCCCCCCCCCAAAAAAAATACACAAACAGTCTAGAGCCGCTGCAGTCTTAAATCATAGGTAATGGGCTCTATTTTGGGAATTGTTAGATATAAAGGAAAGAGGGATGACTCTGTTTTGAATATGCTTTGCATAAAGGAAATAATAATCTGACAATAGAATCCAGTGATATAATTGACTGACTAGACTTGTCAGTGTGGCTGCCTGTTTCTTTCATGTGATTGAGAGTTTACTTCTGCAGAGTGAGAAGGGCCTTATACAGGAAACTCAGCGGTGCAACAACAACCACAGATTCTGAAAGAAGGAAATGAGATGTGAAATGGTTTCAAACAGGAACATCAAGTAAAAACCGCCCAATATTTACTGCCCTTTCAGCCCCATTCCTTTTATACAGCAAAAATAGATAAAAACACTAAAACCCTGGATTAGGACACACACGTCACATAATGCTCTCCGTCACTTTACTCCATCTTAAGCTGACCCAAACCGCCGTCGACAAACACTCTCCTTGATTCAGCGTACGCTCTGTTCTGCTGGTAACACGCCAGGAAGGGGTAAATCATGGTGATGGCAGCACATTGGATGTGGAGCACTGGTCAAGCAGGTACCATAAAGATAATTGAAATGGTAGAGAAAGTGGGTCACTGCTGATACTCCGAGTCCCCTGACTGGTGCAGAGGCTCAGTCTGCTTGTCTCAGCAGAAACCTCAAAGGTTAAAGATCATCTCATGGAGGCAGCAACACATGATCATCCGGCGTCAAATTACAGCATGTGTATGTTGGATTTCTTTTTTTTCCTCCAGTTCTATCATGACCTGGGGAGACTGGAGGCCTCAGTGTCAGAGCATTATCATGGTCAAAAGAGCGACATGTCTGATCTGCAGGCAAAACTCAAACAACTAGAAGACAGGTACGTTTATTCAATGAAGAGAAAACAGAACGCATGCACACTGCAACAGCACATCCTCCAAATCTATCCAAATATTATAAATGATTAAATAATGAATTATAATCATGAGAGCTATGTTTTCAGGGAAACATTCAAATACTAATAGCTTTAATATAATATTTGTATGAAACTGTTTTTCTAGAATAATTGGCTTAAAGTTAAGTTTGCCCTGTAAGTGGACGTAACATGTCATTGCATCTAAACTGTAGTTTCTTCTAGATCATTCTAAGGTAAGATAAGATAAGATAACACTTTATTGTCCGTTTGCACAGAAATTTGTCTTGCATTACAAGCTCAGAGATCGTCTCATCACAATCAAATCACACTCAAAAGACAAACATAAAAACAGCATAAGCTGCATTCAAAGTCACATTTCAGGAGTGACATAAATACATAAATAATGTTAAATAATGTTAGGAGATTGTCCATTAAAAAGTGTGAGTGTGCTCACAGTCCATGTGCAGCCCAGGTCAGGTACATTAGTGATTGGGAATGTGTGGGCTGCATTCTATATGACGTATGCTGCTTGTGTCTGAGACGTTTATATACCATCACTTAGTCTGACTTTGCTTTCTGCATGGCTCCTCAAGCGATTGACTTTTTAAGTTCCCTCCGTCTCTCTGCCCAGACCCACATAATAAAGAGAAATCTATGTGCAACTAATTGGCTTATCAAGTTATTTCACCGCTCCTAACTCTCTGCAGTTCCAAGCAGTGCATTTCTGAACCACAGCCGTCTCAAAATATTGATGCCAGAGGCACAGTAAAGCTGTTAGTTGAGTTGATTTACAAACTCATCAGCAGCATACACAAAATGAATCATGTAGTTTTACCACGGGGCAAAGTAACACAGAAACAAGAACAATGTATAAAAATTGATGGAAAGTAAAGCTGTGTTTCTGAAACAGGTAAAAAAGTGGAGGAAAAAACACTCTCCAAGATTATTTCTTTCATCCACCATTCCAGAAACGACCATAAATACAACTATCCTTTCAGGGGAAGCTCATGAGATGTTGCGTCCTCATCATTCCTATTTATCATCTGTGGTCAAATCCTTTTCAGTTCTGACCAATTTTGTCATGCTATAAGATACGCAGTGGCAACCTTCCTACTTCAGAGCAGTATTAAGGCCCAAAAACCTTAAGATGTTTTGATCAAATGAATTCCAATATCTGAAGTCTTAAAGAGTTTAAGTCCCCATATTTAAAACCTATTGTATTTGTAAATGTTTTCCTATCCTGTCAGATCAGACAAAAAAAAGGTGCAAAGTCATTGGTAGTTTAAAAGTCAAGATCGCACCTTTAAAATGTTTTTTTTCTAAAATCTATCAGTTGCCAGTTTGTCTCAGTAATTGACTAGAACTCCTGCCTTGGCAACAATTTGACTCCTAACAAAAGAACCAAATCCTTCTGGAGATCAAGTTTCAGACTCAAGAAGAAAAAGAAGAGAAACACAATCGACACTCTGACAATAGGAAGATGTTTGACCTTCATGGAGGCAGGCAGGCAGACTCTGAAAACTCCTCCAACACTCCCAAACCAGCTGTCCTGTTGTCTCGTATACACACAGCCTGACAACTGTTACCATTAGTCAGATGGATGCGATGTCACACACATACAGTCCAGCCATGTGCCTCATTGATTTTCTCCTTTAAGGATAATTTCTTAGATTTAAAGAATGAAGGGAAAGAAGGTCAATTGAATTGAAGTGCCAGTATGTTTTTATATACAGCGGAAAATCTCATCCTGGAGAGAAATTCATAGAACAGCACAAGACAGCACCCACGCTGTACTACAGCCTGATACAGTGTGGGCTGTATACGACGATACAGCCCACACAATATTCATCTAAGCATGGCCTGGTTTGCACTTTTTATCACAGACATTTTTATATTGTTTACCCAGTGGGCTTTGTGAGTAATGTGAGACACTAACAGCTATGGCAAACTCATGAGGTCAGAATCAAGTGATTTTCACTGTATAGATATATGCAGCATGATTCTAACATGTGTTTTTCTTTGTATCCTAAGTGAATGCTTTTTTTTTTTTTTTTTTTTCAGTCAAAGTTTTCTGTGCAATTTAAAAAGATCTTAATCATTCTGAACAAATTTGAAAAGACACACACTCTTACAAATATATGCTTACCGAAGCATAGGTTTACATTTGTAGGTGACATGTGCTTTCTGCTATGTGGTTGTCTGAATGTGAGTCTCACATAAAGTAACACCCTCCAACAGCAACAGCTTCCTTCTTGCTGAGGCTGGTATCACGTTGACCACAAAAAATTAGCCATACTGCTGACGAAGCTGCCCATAGTTAACAAGGACACAATGTCATCTTGAGCAGGGGTTTGGTGAAAATATAAATATAGATTTATAATTCACATAATAATAATAATACTAATACAGATATATAAGTAGAGAGGGTAGGAGATGACAAAGTATTTGCAAGGGAAAAGTACACTTTCTTTTTAAGTAGAACCATCCCCAAATTTCTATTTCTGTTTCATCTGTTGCTACATTTTTCAAAATTACTCTTTTTCCCCAATGGCTTTGCAGGATCTCCAACGGCTTAAAGGAGGCAAAGGAGCAAACAGATTCACTAAGGAAGTGGACAGAACGGCAGCTCGACACATCTGCCCAGCACTGCACTCAACAGCAGGACAAAATGGTACTACAAGAACCACAGTCTATAAAAGAACTTTTCGTTCACAATAGGGTTTTTATGTTTATGTCACCTACTTGTCAGATTGTGCGAGAGATTGCTTATTTGTGTACTGTGTTGAACTGTGCAGGTTTGAGTCACACTGAGCTGTGACTCAGCAGGAAGAAATTAGAATCAAGTCAGGGGTGAGGAACGGATGTTGAGAAAGCTGCAGTAGGTTACAGGGAGGGGTTTGTATGGGTGAGTTATAATTCAGCTGTCTGAGACATAAGGGACAACTATCAATACATAATTATCAAACAACTGTATATAAGACCTGTGATACAATTTCCTATTTCAAGGATTGAAGGTTATTTTATTGGCATTACAGAACATTAGTATATGAAAGGGAATACAATTAGGAACTATTAGCAATACTAATAAAAAAGCAACCATAATAAAGACTATAAAATGTGTGAACAATTACAAACAATAAATCAAACTAATACTTGATGAATATAAATGTACAGTCGTAGTAAATACACATGGTAGCATATACTGTATAACTTGCTTTTGAAGAAGTTGCTTTTTTCTCCTTCGTTTGTACTGTACTTCTCTCTTTCATTTAATGGGAATTTCAAAATGCATTTGTACAAATATTGATTTTTTATCCTTTTATCCTTTATCATTGCTCAAATCTTTTTGGCTCTTTTTTCTTTCTTTACAGCCCCCTTTTTCTGTTTCAAGCCACAGAAAGACTCAGAAATGCTTTGCAGATGCTGTAAGACTTCTCTGTTACAGTTATATATTAAAAGTTGAATGGTTACATGTTAAAGGGCTGATTTAAATCAGGGTTTAAATGTTGATTCAAGGTAGGTAACACAGTGTAAAGGATAAATAAGTGATGTATGATCTTTCTGTGTGTTTTATGTGTGAAGAGAGAATCAGCATCTAGATTATGTGACCGGCTGCGTGCTCTTGAGGCCCGTGTAGATCTGTGTGAGACCCAGAAGGACCAGATCCACCAAAGCCAGGCAGAGCAGATGAAACGCTGTGAAACCGTCCTCAGTAAAAGAATGACCTCAGTGGAGAGCGGCCTTCATCAGGAGCTGCAGCTGCTCAAACAGGAATATCACAAAGGTGGGGGATCATTGTGACTGGCTGTCATCAGAGAGAAAACAAAAAACATGTGTTCGCTAACATTGACCATATACGTCAAGGAAAAATGCACATGCTGAAAATGTTCACATAAGAGCCAGAAAAAGATAGACGGAAATATAAGTCATCCGCTGAAGTGACCCGACTGCTTGATTAATATGATAATTATTTTTTGCTCACAAGTGAGATGCTTAATATCCTTTTACATGACAGTGGTCAATGACGTGATGATGACATCTTTAATTAAACATGAGAAGACTGAAATTATGATATTAGAAAGGGCTGCAGAGCACACATAAAAAAAGGGAGGTGATTTGCCAAATTCAGATTCTTTTCAACTCACCAGTCATGGGTTTTTCTGTTTAATACTTACGCGAATAACAATGTGGATAAGGTGTAAAAAAGAATGTGCACTTTTTTTGAACGCTTCAGAATTTTATGTTGGAAACACTTGAAAATGTCTGACTCTGTTTACCCTTAGTGACCTCACACACCCAGAGTGTAGAGACATGAGAAGTACCCATAGTATTCACAAAGCCTCCTAAATACTAAGAGTTGCTCCAAGTGAAAAATTCGAAGAAGATTCTTAGAATCATTACATTTTCTAGAGAGCATTTTTTTCTCCATTCTTTTGGGCAATGAAAATGGCAATGGGTTCTCTAGGTCAAAAGAAACTCTAGAAAGTTAAGGCTACGCACTGAGGCAATCGGGCAGAGGGTTAGTGAAAGTGAAGCAATATGAGAGCTAATCAAGCAATAAGGGAACAGGTGTGTGAGGGGAATGAGAGGGGGAGAATCTATGGGCAGAGAGAGGCAGGCATGTGGGAGTGGAGCAGTCTGAAATGAGAGAAGAGTTTGAAAACTGCATAAACAAACAAAACTGAACACATGAGTAATGGAATCAAACAAATTGCCTTCTAACAGGGATAATAAAGAGAACCATGATCCTTGTGGAACCTGGTCAGAACCAGGCCTTTGGCTACACGGGCCAGGTTCACAGTCATGAATCTGCCAGTCACATGCTAACTAACACAAGCGCCTTAATACAAAAAAAAAAGATTTATAGTCATGTTCAATGACATGGGTGTGTGATTTAAAGCTTCTTTATGGACCTGCCACACAGAATAAACCACACAAAGACTAGTGCTGCAGCTCAGCTCTGCCTTTGCACCAAGCTGCTGTTGACATCCATCCCCATATCACTGCCGTGCCAACTGGACACTCTTTTCCCAGGAGCCCTGGGTTCCTGGGAAATTCAGGAGCCCTCAATTGTTCGGTCAACTTCTCTCAATTTCCAGCTTTTGTTAAATCATAGATAAAAAGAGACGGGCCAAGGCCTCCTTTAGTAAATAAAGTCAGCAGTGAACGACTATGAATCACCACTCAGCTGCCGATCTCAGTGAGAGAGAGCCATCGCTCTATTTTAAGAATGGGATGAAAAGATAGAACGAGAGGGTGATAAAGGGGAGACAGCATTACATAATTGATGAGTGTCGTAAATATGCTTTTCAAGAGGCAGGTCATCCGACTGACAGAGAGGGAGAGATTTAATATCCCATCAGAGAAAAGTTCATCTTTACACCACAGTTCACAGCCACAGAATATGACTTATTAGTCAATGGAATACTGAAAAATCTTTCTATTTTAGGCTGCTGTTCAGAACTACCCGAGGAAGTCATGATAACTGATGATTAGGAGCAGGGAGAGCTTTAAGCAGATACAAGAACAGAGACTGCAAGGGTTTTAAGAGAGAGAAAAACACATACTTATTTATTTAAATAAACCCAAAAGAGCATCCTAAATTATAGTAGCTTAATTTATTTGTTTAATAATTTATCAATTTATTTTAATTTTAAAATCGTGTGTTTACAAAGTGGTTTGGATGGATGGACTTGAGCTTGCAATAACCACTGGCATCGTTTTATCTATAAAGCCCTTACTGGAAAGCTACCATCATATATCACCTCCTTGCTACATCTGAACCATGGTCCATTTTTAACCTGCTCGAGAAAGAGGCTGGTTCTCCAGGTTCCTCATGCCAGGACTGACCTGGGGAAAACTGCTTTTAGTGTTAGTGAATATTTTACAACAGGACCTGAATTTGAGCACTTTTATCCCTTATGGACACTTTAGAAATATTATTTTTAACCTCCCAATACCTGACTGTATTGGGCAGTTTTATTTGATTTTAATTACTGACTTATCACTGTAGTCATTTCAAGCCTTTAAATTATTTTAGTGTATATTTTGTTCTTATTTCTCTTTTATTGATTTTATTTTCTGTAGTAGCTTCATCTCATTTCTCGTCGTTTACCATTTATGTATGTTTTCTCGGCATCATTGTAAATGAGGGTCGCCCTCAATGACTTAAATAAAGGTTGACGATGATTGTGTAGTACCACTCAAAGTACTTTTATACCTACCCATGCACACTATTCTCACACTGACGGCAGAGGCTGCTATGTAAAGGGTCCATACATCGTACATGTGGTTTCAGGAGTTGGGAATCGAACCCCCGATGAGAGACGACTGACTCTACCACTGAGACACAGCTTCCCTGCACTTTGTTTACATACACTAAAGTGCTTTCAAGCTAACATCATAAATAGTTATAAAAGTGAACAAAAGCTAAACTCAGTACCAATATATCACATAAATCAACCAATCAATCAGCAGCTTTCATCATGATTCTGTCTGCTGATCCTTTGCACACTCTACCTCTCTTTTCCCCAGGCTTCCTGTCCATGCATGATGCCATCGAGTCCCTGATGCAGATAGGTGACATCAAGTCCCACCTTAACAAGGAGAAGCTTCAGAAGGCTTTAAGGCACAAGCACAGCAAAGTGCAGGCAGAGCTTGACGACCTTTGACAGTCAACTAATGAGGAGCGACTGACGAGGAGCACCTTGTTATCATCAAACCTGTCCTACACAAATGGATTCAACTATTTGTTAACACAAGGCTCGACTTTCAGAAGAGCACTACATGTTTTATTCTAGGAGTTGCAGATACGGTTAAATTAGATCATACAGAAATCAGATAGATGATCAAGCAAATTTGAATGACATTTTGTGAAGTGAGAGGGAAATTGATGACTGAAGTCTGATTTCGTTTAAATAGTTTTTGTTTGACACAGTCAATAAAAATTTTAGTTCATCTTTAGAGATCTATAAAGGTAAGATGAGTTGCCTACAGTTTTGCTCTCTCTTTTTTACTTACTAAGATATAAACAATTTGTCATGAATTGAAATTTGATGAGAGAACACTAATTAGTTTACACAACAATAATGCTAATGTTTTAGATACATAAAAATGTTATAAACGGGACAGTTCTGTAACGTGATTGAAATGCAGCATTATGTGAAAATGTTACAAATTCTTCTCTACAACAGCTGATCACCTGGAATTGCATGTTTCACTAAACCAGTTTCACGGACTGCTTGCTGTGTTAAGTGCTTTATGTGCGGTATCCTCGCATGGGACGATGTATGATGACTATAGGTAGAGTAGATTTACACTTCCATGAGTTCTTTTATGAGTAACCTCTATTAAAGCGCGGATCTTTAGCGGGACAAAACCACTGCCGAAACCCGGGATCGAACCAGGGACCTTTAGATCTTCAGTCTAACGCTCTCCCAACTGAGCTATTTCGGCTTACGTGCAAACATCAGGTCATTGCGCAACTACTACACTAAATAAACACAAATGTTGCCGGTCATTCATAACTCACTTGACTGTCGTGATGCTTGCCGTTTTATAAACACAGTACCTAGATTGTAATATTGTCTCTTGAAGTGAATAAAATGACGTTTTTTTAACGTGACAAAGCATAAAATCACCTTTTTGCCACGTGGAGGGCGAGGCTCGACGTGACCGACTTAAAAGATTATCACCCAAACCCGTTCCTCTCCTTATCTTCAACGAGAGCCAGACGAAACATGGAGGTGCTCGCAGCAATTTTAACCAAATAAGCTCACAACACTGATAAACAGAACTTGCAAATTTACCAAAATGTTTTCCTCAGAAGTTTACAGAGATCAAAAACAGGGCTGAAATAAAGGGAATAATCTATATAGCAGACTGGCTTTTTCCTGGAGGCCAGAAACATCAATGATCATTGATAATGTTCCTCTATCTTGATGTTTGCTTTTCATAAAGCTCAATCTCACTGCAGTGGCGGTTCTAGACCACTTTTACTGAGGGGGCCAAACTGGGGCCAGTTGTTTTGTCAGAGGAGAACATTAAACCCAGGTGAAAAATAGACAAAGATGATCGCTTTAAAAAATATATATAAACTCCTCAAAATAAGTTTGGAAACGTTATTTCGACCACTTATTTCGCCCCAATATTTCGAATACCAACAGAAGAACACTGCAGGGGATTTTGGCACATTTTCTTGGGGCGCTACTCACACGTTTAGCTGTGTTGCTCATTCCACAAATGCACGATCCTTACAAGTTACACCTGGTTGTAAAGGTGACTAATCAGAATATAAAATACAGCATGATTAGTATTATTATAGGGGCGAAATAATTGACCAAAATAATGTTTGTATATTATGCCAAATAATAGCGCACATCATTAAATACCACAACATAAAATACCATGATTTATATTTGTTTCAGTACATTACTTAATATCACAGTAGATTGTGCGTTCGGTTGTTGAGTCAGATACTGTTTATGTGTTATTAGGGGGGCACCTCCTTTTGGAGGGGTGGCCACAGGGGGGGGGGACCAAGCTCAGTGTTACATGGGCACTGGCCCCTGTTGGCCCCTGCCTAGAACCGCCCTGAATCTCAGTGCAAAAAAAACAAACAATTATTGCAGATAGCCTCTCTCAGCAAACAGAAGGAGTGTGAGGAACTGAAGAGCTGAACTTTAGGTTTGAAAAGTTTTCAGATGTGTAGGTTATATTAGTGGTAAAGCACATTTTTTCATTAAGATCTCTTATTGCTGAACTGATATGACCTCTAACATTTTAGAGAAAAGATCTCTGGCCCGTACGGGGATCGAACCCGCGACCTTGGCGTTATTAGCACCACGCTCTAACCAACTGAGCTAACCGGCCATGCTTTCCCGATTATGCGCACACTTAGAAGTGACGTCATCAGAATTGTGAATGAAACTTACAGAAATGAAAGTGAAACATCAAAGCTGACAGGGAAAACGGCTGTTCATAGACGGTGAGTTCGTCGCTTTGCACCTCAAATAACTTTTTTTTAAATGATAGGATGAGAGTGTTTACCTGACACATGATCAATTTTAGTGAACAATACAGGTCTGTGGTCTATAACCGCGGTGACCTTCTTTCGATGGCCAGGATTTTGGTTCACAAACTTCGAGGCCTACACATAAAAAAAAAAAAGCTGTTGAATTTTTAAGAGAAAACTAGCGCACTGAAACTAATACGGGTCACAGAGATTTAAGTAGAAACATTTATTAATACAGCTAAAATAAGTAAGTTAATGGGGGTGGGTGACAATGTTCTTTTTAACATTTAGCCTAAAGAAATAGTTTGAGAAACACCGGGCTGCTCTCACCGAAATGTTTTTGTTTTTTTGTTAAATGAAGTTCACACCCTCTCTGCTCCTAAAAGAGTTCTAACAGGATGCCACGTTTTCTAATTTCATTTCTCACAGAGCTTCAGTCAGACTAGATAAACATCGCCTTTGAGCCACATTGCTTCATCAGGATGTCTGTGCAGTTCTCTGGCTGGGAGGTGGTGGATGATGGTGCCTCTTTTTCCGGTGTGGAGTTGGAACATTCCCAGAAACCCCAAAACCGTGGAGTCTACACTATGTACCATGGCACCAGTATTGCCAGCGCACGTCACATCATTTCCAATGGGTTTCAACAGTCAACGAAGGGCATGCTGGGAAGGGGAGTGTATGTCAGTCGTGATATAAAAAAGGCATCTCATTATCCATTGAACAGCGCGATTTCAGACAGGATTGTCTTTAAGCTGCGTGTGCGTGTTGGCCGTGTCAAACGTATCGACCAGGACAACCATCCCATGCAGTTCACCTGGAACAGTCATGGCTATGACACCGCCTGGGTGCCCCCCAACTGTGGTCTCACTGCTGTGCGCAGCGGCTTAGAGGAGGATTGCGTGTTCGACCCCAAAAGAGTCGTGGTGGTAGGAATTGCAAAAGCCCCTGACAGCAACACAGAGCGCGATCTGAAGCAGCTTCTGGCAAATGCATCCAAAGGCCCCGCAAAAGGAGGAAAGGGTGCAGATTTGTGCCCACTGTGTAAGAGGAAGACCCAGCAGGGCTCTCCACACATGACACAGCAGTGCTGGCAGTGTGGAAAAAACATCTGCATCCTCATGTCCAAGCACTTCTGTCCAGCCTAGGGGGAAAGGGGTTAGCTTGAAAACAAGAGGGAGTTATGATGCTATATCCATATGGCCTTTGAGCTTGACCCTGAGTGGAGAGAAAACTCCACTGATATGGATAAGACCCACAACTTAAAACTCAATGTGTAATCTCACTTTGTAAACATGACTTAAATAGACAATCTTTTTTCTCCATACAAAATATCATTTATGGAATGTGTTCAAATAATTATGCAAGGCAGGCTTTAGGGACCTACAGAATTTTAGTTAAAATTGTTTAACTCTGTTTACAGTTAAAAAATAAGTCGATTTAAGTCACTTACATTTTTTTTTGTTATTATTTATGCAGTATCATGTTGAAAAAGTGTCAATGTTATGTTCCTATTCAACTGCAGTAGTTTAAGAATGTTATATATTATATATAGCAAAAAAAAATCCCAGGAGACACAAGTTATTTTCTATAGAGTCTATTTCTATGGAAATCCAAAATGTGCTGTACACTAAATCATGTATCAGAATACCAATAAATGTAATTGTTGTGTTATCAAACCTATGATTTTCAATTTGTCCTGAGTGTTTAAGGAAGAGAGTTTGGATGCATTCATTCCTCAGAAAATAAAAAAAAATCCATTTCATGATAAAACAGAAGACATCACAAAAGTCAGGATAATGAGGATGACTGACAAAAAAAGGTGAGAGGATATGTTCACAATCAAGGTTATGTTGTAAACCAAATAGGCATATAGAGATAGGCCTGAGGACTGAAGTGAGACGGACCAGTATTGCCAGTAAAGGCTGATGCAAAGTTTTCCCTCACTATGATTGCCAATGCTTTTTGTAACATTCGCTGTGTATTAAGAAGTAGCCTTTATTTGAATTTGAGCTTAATTATTTCAGAAGGTATCACGTTCATGTTGTGCATATTCCTTAATACGTTTGTTTTGATCAAATTGCCAGACAGTCTAAAAGCAGGTACTATTCCAGTAGAAAGATTTTGTGTAAAGTGCACAGAGATAGGGGGATGAAGGGAGACTGCAACCATAAGCTTTTTTTTCTTTTGGTGCAAGAATAATTATACATTAACCGCTTTATAATTTAAATAGTACAAAAGCCATTACAATGTTGCTTATATTGTTCTGCACTGAAATCAAAATACACAAGTTTGACTCATGGAAAGGCACTCCACCATCTGTGAATGCAAATAAGATGAGAATGATCTTTAATATGCACAGTTAATCATGTGAATATTATTATCCTCTTCATCTGACATAAATCCATATACGGTACTTTCTTAATAAATGTCACGGATGGCGAAAACAAAGAGGAGGACCCAGATGCAGGATTCAGTAAAACTATTTATTCTTTAACCAAAAGGCAAACAAAAGCTTACTTCCAAAAAAAATCCAACAACAGAAGGCGCCACGGGTAAGCTGACATGCAACAAATGGCACCGACAAACACATACACTGTACTGACACAGAAGGGAAGAAACACAGAGACTAAATAGACATGGGGTAATCAAACACAGGTGAGACTAACAACACAGGTGTAGACAATGAGGGCAATCACAATGGAGGGAAACACACAGAGGAAGGAATGGACACAAGAAACACTGAGGACAACTACAAAATAAAATACATGAAACACTGAAGACACACAGAACTCGAGAATGAACAAAACCCACTAGAACACTGAAAATACAAAACTAAATAATACCAAATCATGACAATAAACGTTTACATAACCACATAATTTACCTACTCTGATGTACAATACAAGTGTATTGATTAATATTTAATGATTTTAGAGAGCACATGTTATGTGAATCAAATTCCTAGGATAGCCTATATTGTCTGGCCAGTAAAGGTAACTCATGTTCTGACTTCAGCAGTAGTATAGCTAAACAAAGTGAGAGGGGTCAGATCATCAACATACGTTCTACAATTCTACAATTCACTTAGCAGACGCTTTTATCCAAAGCGACGTACATCAGAGAGTAAGTACAACACAAGATAGGATCTAGAAAAAAAGGGAACAATGTCAGTAAGAGCAAACGATCAGCTTTGAGTCCGATTGGACACACAGGTGCTGACAGGAAGTGACCAGAGGCAAAGCAGAGGGCAGTTCTTGAGAGCTCTAATCAGTATAGAAACCATCTTACAAGTCACCGTTATCAAACAAAAACCATCGTCATCAATGATATCGAGACCATCACCATTAAGTTATATAGGTATTCATGAAAGAGCCGGGTCTTTAGCTTTTTCTTAAAGGTGCAGAGGGACTACATGGCAGGGGTTTGATTTACAGCTGGCCATTTCCAAAAGGCGACATTGTATAGGATAATTTATCAAGTTATAAGTCACCTTTAAACAACAAGGATATTGATACATGACGGTAGGAAAACATTGTGGCCCGTACGGGGATCGAACCCGCGACCTTGGCGTTATTAGCACCACGCTCTAACCAACTGAGCTAACCGGCCTGCGCGTCTCTATGTCAGTAAATGATAAGTCATTGAAAGTCGTAACTTGATGCAACTAAGAAGGATATCCTGTTACATCATAACAGAAAGTGAAAGTTACCTTCGGTACGAGACCGAACTGACGGTGAGTTTTTAACCTTTTGGTTCTATTTAACTAAAACAATCAACCACGTTAACCTGACAGGTCATAAATAAACCTGTCAGGTTAACGTTATGACATGTGGAAGTAAGTTAATGTCTGTCTGAAGGCTGCTCTCTTTCAAACACTGACAGACATTGCAAATGTTTAACCAAGCTTACTTAACTTTAACTTTTTAAAGGTAGCCTAAGTAACACTAACACCCGTTCGGTTTATTTCTTGGAATTAAAAAAAGAGCTACAAAAAGGTAAAAGTGAGTTTTATTCAAACGCTACATGACGCTATACTACTTGTGTAATCGCGGTGGCATATAGCCAAAGGAATCTGTATAGGAAATAACTTCATCACAACAACGTTAGGCTATGGTTTTCTAAGACAGACTTGCATTATCGACTCACAGATTTCAGCAATTAATTTTTTTTTTAAAAACAAGTCAAGAAACCAAACCCCCTCCCCACCACCAGCTCAGGAGCGCCCGCTGTGGGCAGCTCCGTCACTCTGACATCTCTCCCTTAGTGCATGTCCATAGGATCCTGTTTGTGTGCATGTGTGTGTTGCATGACTACAGAGTGTAAAAACTGAAATTTTCAATAAAGTAAATCTTCTCTTAAAGCGAGACACAACCATTTTTTTTTTTACTCTATTATAACATGAGGCCATTTTTGTGTTCATTAAATTCTTTCTTCCTCAACAGCTTCCTCAGGATGTCACTGCAGTTCTTTGGCTGGGACGTGACCTATGATGATGACTCCCCTCGTGTGGAGCTGGGGGCCTCTCAGGCGCCCAGAGACAGCGGTGTGTACACCATGTACCATGGCACCAGCATTGCCAATGCACGACTCATCATTGCCGTTGGCTTTCAACAGTCATCAGGTGGCATGCTGGGAAAGGGTGTGTATGTCAGTCGTGATAAAAGGAAGGCAGAACGTTACCCATTAAAAAATAACCCTGATGACCGCGTGGTCCTCGAGTTAGGTGTGCGCGTGGGTCGTGTCAAGCGTATTGACCAGGACAATCATCCCATGCAGTACACCTGGAACAGTCAGGGCTACGACACCGCTTGGGTGCCCCCCAACTGTGGCATGAAGGCTGTGCCCAGCGGTCTGGAGGAGGATTGTGTGTTTGACCCCAAAAGAGTGGAGATCGTAGGAATTGCTAAGGCCCCGAGCACAGTACTGACGGAGCTCCAACAGCTTCTAGCCAACAGAAACACTGCCAGGGGAGATGGGAGTGCAGCATCACATGTTGGTGGTGCTGTGGATGTGTGCTCACTGTGTAAGAGGAAGACACAACAGGGCTCTCCACACATCAAGCAGCAATGCTGGGGCTGCGGGCAAAACATTTGCAGCCTCATGACCAAGCATGTTTGTTCAGTCGGTAACTGAGAGGGTGTAGGGGTCTTATGCACTGTGCAACTTTGAAACATGGAACATGAGCATTTTTATTTTGTGATGAGGAAATTAAAGCCATTTCATGTAATGCGCTGGAAACAGGTTTTAACATTTTGTTTGAGGGTTTCTTTGGTTTCTTCCCTTACAACTATACCGGGTTCGACTGTTATTGAACAATAATTTTTACTGAATGTGTTGAGAATCTTTAGATGTTTTCTATATTTAAAGTACTGTCAATGATATAACGCATTTAAGTTCACTATAATGATATCATTTTTGGCTCATATGACTTATTTGAACCTATCAGTCTGCATAAGGAGTTTTACAATCAAGAAGACAATCACACATATTGAGCAAACTGCTTTTATTTACTCCTGAACATGGATAATGGATGTGTTATTTGAAGTACATTCTGAATGTGTGCCAAAGCTCATGATTTAGATTTCCTGAATAAAACCAAACCAAAGAATATTCTTATAATCCATGGTCTCCTTTTTGTTATGATTTTATTTTGAGAGAAAATAAAAGCTGAATTGGTGACAAGGATTGTCGCATGATTAAACTGTATCGTGTTGCTGAATTGAAGATTTTCAGGATGAAGTTTAGGCAAGCGTTGCGTGAAACTCTAGCAGTCTTTGATGTCCGTTCTTTTTGGCGTGTTGCAAAAGAACCTGCAAAAAAAAGAGGAATGGAAAAAAAGCTCACCAAGTCTGTGATGAACTCAAACAACAGTGATGTAAAAGGTAAGTATTTGTAGTTTCAGTTTCTCCATTTATGTGATATTGCTGCTTCCACACAAGTCGAAGTTAGAAATATACACTTTATATTATGAATATTAAACCAGAAAAACACAGAGTAGTGTACATGAGACAGCTGTGTGCTCACATTGATTAGCTCTTGGTCGTTTTTGGCATGCAGGTGTCTGAGGAGGTACCAGCCGGCCACCTGCACCACTGTCACTGGGATGTCTTGAGAGGGGGCGTACACCAGCCTCTCCAACAAACGCCTGGTTTCCCTGCAGTAAAGACATAAATGATCAAGCATTTCATATACGAGCCTTGTTAATATTTACTCTTTTTGACGGAGTCGAATTTGTGAAATAAGTTAGCAGGAAGCATATAATGTGTATTCCTAATTGTCCTAATGGTGCTGAATTAAAACTTTACTCATTAGATCTTAAAAACAAACTGAATTGGATCAGACTTGCAGTCTAGCTTTTAGCTGGCAAAAACATTCTTCTTCTGTTGCAGTGTGTTGAAACCTTATTAGTTTTCTTATTTATGTGCTAAGATGAAGTCTTCGCATGAAATGGCCGGTGATATTGTGATCATGGGTTAGCACAGAAAAGTTCCTGCAGTTTAGCCAGTTTATGATCGGTATATTTGCTCTCCTCAGCTCTTTGGCTAATGTAGATTTCTAATTAAGAATCCTGGCAGCCCTGTGAGGTGGAGACAGAAGGCTATTATTTCAGGACAGGAAAACTTTGCATTGCCTCTCAGTGCCACAAGTATCAACTTGAAGACAGATGGAGGAATAAATCAGAAGTTTCTGAAATCTTATTATTGATTTAACCCCTCTGGATACAGTGTATTATACTTACAGACAAATGGGATACAATCCTTTGCATATAAACACATCACAACCAACTCATCTGGAACATGAATGTGCATTTGCATGCTTCCTGCTGCATAGTAAACAGAGCACAGAGTTAAGCACTGACCTAGCAGCCATCTTAGTCACATATTGGAGCAGGGCCTGGAAAAGGAGGGCCATAGGCGAAGAACCCAGCTTCAAGACCTCAGTGGTGGCTTCAAGTATGAGATCTGTCCAGTCATTTCCTGGGATGCCCGCCTGAGAGGTCAGAAAACACAAAGTTAAGTATAACAAACAAAAATACAATGACTACGTTTTATTAATCTATAAGCACTATAAGTAATACATCAACAAGTTACATTACTCAACAAGTCAAAGTGTTGCAGGAATCAGATCAAATAGTTTTTTTTTTCTGTATAAGCTGTATCTGAAATGGAGAAAATCAGGAACATTTTGCTTCTAGATTTATGTTACATGAGATGCATGAACTCACCATACAGGGTCCTAGGGCTAGCAGGGCTAGCCGGAGCAGGCTGGCCACCTGGCTGCTGTGCAGGCCGAGCTGTGAGGCGATCTGCAGACTCTGCTTGTAAGCCATGACTGCCTGGACCAGCAGGCCCTGGCTGCGGTACACCTCAGCCAGCCACTGAGAGAGCGAGAGAAGAGGAGGGTGATTAAAAGATCACAGATGAGTGGGAGTAAAGGTGAGTTAGCGAGATTAACGGAGGGACAAGTGGGAGAGGAGATGACAGGTGAAGGATTGGCAGAGTGGAGATTGTCGGCGGGAAGGTTAAAAGTACAGAGGAAAGAAAGAAAAGAAAATTCTTCTCATAATAAACTGAAGAGTTTTCACAAGGATTCTGAATGATAAATAATCCATTGCCTCGTGAAATAGCAACACATATTACATTCACATGTGTACTGTCACATTTGTGGTCTTTAACCATCCCTACAATCTGCCAAATGTTGCTTAACGAGGGTGCCTGGCTCTGTTGCTACATCTTCCTGTTGGTTTCAGCCGTTCAAAAATAATAGCAACAATCTGAGGTCTCAAGCAAAGCACAGAAAATGAGTTCATTAGGCTGGTGTCTCTCTGGAAGCTCTTTGGTTTGAGTGGGACATAAAATATCATTAAAACAAGTGACCACCAAAGACAAAGCATCATTATTTCAAGCTTTACTAAAAAAGAGAGTGTGTGTGTTCGCGTTGGTTGTTTTCTCCAAATATTAGTCTGCATGGTTTTAGGTTTCATACAATAAAACAACTGGTGCTTGAATTAAAACACAAATAACTCATCATTAATTCTCTGCAATTCAGAGTTCTGGTAATGAAATGAGTGAGCGTCCACGTACGTGCCATGCACCAACATTGGTAGGGTTCATCATCACAGTTTTGTTCAGCTGGTCCAACACAGAGTCTGGGAGGACAGCACCGGTGTTGGCAACAAGGAGGTGATGACACTGCACCTGGGTCAGTGACAGCATCACTGCTGGGTGTTCTGGGGAAACATTCAGCACCTGGAACAAAACAGGCAAACAAGAATAGTTTAGCAATGATTAATGGTCACACGGTAGACATTTTTCCTGTGATGTCATGCTCGTGGAGGAATGTAAACGGCTATCTAAAAGGCTTTAAGACCTATCAGCATAATAAATCTGATTAACTGCTGTCATTTTAGCACTTCCTGATTCATATATTAGAAAGACATACAAAAAATAAATACAATAAGATTTGTATTCTTACATACTTTTGTAGAATAGGTAACTCAATTACTTAACCACTTACGAACTAAAGTTATTAAACACTACAACAAGAAAGGCTTGCAATCCAAGGTAACAGTAAGCAAGTCATCAGTAATGTTAACTAGCTTACTAGTAGTTGACTTGCTAACAGCAGCTTGGACTTGTCAGGGATTTGGTTGGTAAAGGACTAAAAAGTTGAACCACACAAACTCAAATGCACACCACAGAAGTAGAAAAACGTATAGAATGTTTATATATCATCTACTCTTCTGGGAAAGACTGGATGATTTTGGGAAATCTCTGTTAGTGTTCATTTGGCAGATTTTCACACAGCTTTGATAAACATGTGGACTTAAAGAGTTCTTTTGTTCGAGTTCATAGGTTGAGAAATAAATGAAATGTCAAATAAATGACAGTGTCTTGATTTTAGCCTACAGATTTGCTTTTTACATCAACCAAGGTCCAGACCCCGGTGACAACTAGGCCTTCCTCTGTTTCACTTATGACAGTGTCTGTTCCTTAGACAATCTTATTTAGCAGTATGATTTATTAAATCTCCCAAACAGCACAACTCCCGTTTTAGAAAATTGAATTGAATTGAATTGTACAATTAGATAAGTATGTCTCTGACGGTAGACATTTGTTTGTGTATTTTTGTGTTCACATCACACCTGAGAGCAGAGGGCTTCTGCCTGCTCCAGCTGCCCGCCTAACATGAGACCAGTCACTGCCTGTTGTAGTACCCAGCCTTCTAGAGTCTGGACAAGAGGGCGCTCTATCTCCTCCACACTTTGCACTGGGATACAGAGAATCGTCAGTTAAAACACTTGAAGACCCGGAAAACAGTGAACACCAGGAGGATTAACTGAAGCACACACCTTTCTCAGAAACTATTGACATGAGGGTTTGTTCCAGTCCTTGTATGCGAGGAGCGGAACCAGAGAGATAACACGAAGTGTTTTCTGTGTGACAGGCAGCCATTAACCCCGCCCATGTCGCCGGATCATCTGAAATGTAAGTGAAGAGCGGACACAGTCGTTTAATGGTAGACGTAGGATCACTTTACATTCATGAAATAGGAATTTTTTAAAAGACTTTGTGTGTGACAAATGGAAAAAATGAATTGAATCAATCTAACAGGGTTGACGTGATGTATCTTTCAACATCTTTATCCTGTTTTCAAGGTTAAAATAAGAAATGTAACCTTTTATGAAAAAGATGAATCTCTTAGTGTGTGTTAGTGTGTGTGTGTGTGTGTGTGTGTGTGTGTGTGTGTGTGTGTGTGTGTGTGTGTGTGCATAGATACCAGGACAGAGCAGCACAGCTCTCTGCATAGTCTTCAGTGCATTCCTGTGACTGTCCTCTCCAGAGTGTCTCCCATTAGCCAACTGGTTCAACCCACTGTGCAACAGCGCCCTCTGCATGACCACATGTTAGAACAACTTAGTTTCATAAATACTGAGGCAAAGACACCAGAGTCCATATTGAAGGTATTTTACAGTAAATGTACTTGCTTCAGCGTATGACAACATATCTAAAGTGTAATACAGATTCAACGCTATAGAGGTTAGGAAGAATAACAGGTAACCACAGATAAAGTTACACACAGACATTTCAACTTATAACAATGACTCTTTTACCTTTCCTTGGGTCATACTGGCGAGACATGCCACCTGACCAGCCATCGCTCCACCCTGAAACACACAGCAGATAAAAAAACATCAGAATACCTCTACTACAGCTGTCCAGTAGCATTTCAGCAAAAGTGGACAAGGCCCCTAAGTTAATGAGTACAATGGATTTCCTGGGTTTATTCTTAGTGACATTTTTGTGCATGTTCGAGGACTTACATTTGCTTTCCTGGGATGGTATTGTGGTACCAGTCTGGACAGCAGGGCCCACAGAGAGGGGTTTCCAGGGTTGCTGTAAATACGATGGACAAAAAAAAAACGCTGTAGAATTGGTGCCTTAACTTACAAGCCTTTCCTATAATGTCAGTCATTTATATTGTGATAGAAGACATGGTACCTTTCTCAATAGTCCTGAAGAAGGCACATATATGTACCGGTACTTGAGGTGCAGAAATTTACTTTAAAACTGACCTTAAACTCAAAATAGTAATTCTAGCAAAAATGCAATCAAACATGCTCAGCATAACTTCACTCTTCATTTTGTTAGTGATCCTAATATGCACTCAAACAAGGTGTAAAAGTAGAACTAAATATTGCATGTAATAAGTGATTTACAAATTATCTTTTAAAATTCCAATTCCAGAAGTGAACACTAAATTAGAGGTTCTCAACTGGTGGGTCGGGACCCAAAAATGGGTCACAGAGCTGCTTGTAGTCAATCGCCAAAGTGTGTCTGAACAAAAACTGTCAAAAAGTCTTATGAAGCGCTTTTTAAACATGCTTGTGTTCCTTCTCTTAGCCCTGCCAAATGTTTTTTACTGTCTGAAGTCCAAACGGCACCCTTTATCAGTAAATAAAACTGATGGATGGAACATTTTCAGAAATTTGGGCTGCAATTTGTCATTAAGGTGTTGAAGGATAGACCAGTTACCGCTGCACTAAAGTTTACCTGTGCACAGCTCTGGAAGCCTCTCTTTGCACGGCACTGTAGTTGCCCTGCAGGGCCAGTAGAGTGCAGGTAAGTAGACATCTCTGCTCGACAACATTCCCTGAGCCTGGACCTCGCTTCAGCAGCTCAGACAGGGCAGCAGCAGCTAATGTAGCATCATTGTGGACCAATCCCAGTGCACATAAACACAGCAGAGACTCTGAGATTGGCTCTTTTAACATTGAGCTGAGGGGGGAAAGAAAGCAGGAAGATCAACTCTTTTGATTTTAATGTTAATATAGTAACAGTATTATGAAGAATTACCATAATTTAATGCATTTGCAACATTTTCTGTTGTGACTGATTTTCCTTGGCATAATCAGGAAGCTCTGGCAATTAATACTTGTTAATTAAGAATTTGACAATATTTACACATCCCTTTTATGTACCTTGATATGATATATCTCTAGAAAATGTTTATTTTCAGGGATAACACGTTAATGAAGACTGGTTAGGAAAACACACAAACAACAGACAACCTATGAACAGTATTTAAGTTGATTGAACAGGGCAAACAAAGAAGACCCACTGGTACAGTACAAGAAATACTGTGGACTCACCATTTGAACAGCAGAGTCTTGGCTGGATCCAGGTTACCCTGCCGGTGCTGAAGGAGGGCCAGAGCCGTCAATATGTAAGCCTTCTCCTTCTCACTGGATGCCACAGCCAGGGCACGTTCATAGGCTGCAATATACAAAAAAAACACATTTATTCACAGCATGAAAACACACTAAATCTCTTGATTTTCATTCGTCTTCAAGTCCCCACCGTTGATGCTCTCTGAGATGAGTCCTGCCCTGCAGTAGGCCAGCGCCAGGCCAACCAGATCACTGAGCTCCTGCAGGGGAGTGGAATTATAAACACGCACCGCCTCCTCCCACTGGCCTGACGTGCTGAAATCCAGACAGCGGGACAGATGAAGAATGGAGTTGAGTTAAGAGTGTTTGAAAAACTGCTTTCAAAGACTGTCTAAGTATGAAGCAATGCAACAGCTGCTTACCACAAAGCACGGCCATAGCTGCCCAGAGCAAAAGCCAGCTCTTCTGTTGAGGTCATGGACTGAAGCAGCTCAACAGCTCTGAGGACGGAGAGTACAGAATATTAGGATGCTGAAGTGATAATAAAGTTGAGTTTTTCACATTTTCCTTTGAAGATACAGCTACAACATTGTTTGTAGAACTAGAGCTACAACTCTATTTCTTTTCAACCAAGACACCCACCGTTGATAAGCATGTAAGGCCTGCCTCTTCAGCTGCAGATGCTCATTCAGGAAGCCAAGCATAATGAAGGCATCAGGGTCAGACTGGATCCTCTCTGAGAAAGAAACTTCATGTTATAAATCATCTGGGACACATGATTCAAATACCACTGTGGATGTAAGAACAAGAACATCAACACACAAACAGATGCTGCACCTGTGTACTTGCTGAGAGCAACCTGAGCGGCAGAGATGGCGTTCATCTGGACGATGTTGTAGCGGTACAGTTCAGAGTCTCTGTTGTTCTTATCCAACAGGGTGGAACAAACCCAAAAGGCATAACCTTTCACTCCCTCAATCTGCACGTGGAAAGGCCAGTGTTAGAGAGATGCAGATGAAAAAAGCAGAGAAAGGCAAGACGTACACAGACTCTGACAGGGTAGATAATTAAAACTCTTCTGATTTGCTGTGGTATAGCCCCTAGTGACGTTCTATTAGGAGCAAAGGGTAACAGCTAAAATTGTATCAAAGTGTCAGGGAAAGCTTAAGCAGAGACTCAACTGTTATTATCTAGCTAATTAATGGGTATTACAATAGCAACCGTGGTCACCCACATGAGTGCTGAGTTCAGTGGTGTGCCTGAAAAGATCCATGGTGTCATAGCTTCCCACTCTCTCTGCTATCAGCGCCTGGGAGGAGGACAAAGGGACACAACTATCAATTAGACAGATAAAACACAGGGAACACAAAGATCACGCTCTACAGATACTTGGACACTGATAAATCTTTTTTTTTTTGTGTAATCAAAAAGCAAAACTTTGTTTCACTTTGTAAAAAAAGGCCCAGCAAACTTAAATTTCATTTTCCTTAACATCTTACAACCCAAGTACTATAGCAACAAGGCATAGGCATATAAAATGTTACCCAATTGTCCTTTTCTCTTGTTGGTTTGCTGCAAGATTTTTCCGGACTATACGTCAAACATGTATGCATATAAAGTATGGGAATTATAAGAACTGTGCATTATGTGAAAAGTGTAAATTTATCCAAAAAAGGTCAAAAAGCTCCCTTTTCCAAATAATGTATTCGTACCTGTCCAATCCAGCAGTTGACGTAAAGCGGCTCCAGGGACTGGGCAATCTTGAAGGCCTCATGTGCAAGCTAAGCAAAAGAGAATGGGTTACAACACATAAATGTACACCTGCATGATTTGAACAATGATCACACAAACCTCTATATTGTCCTTCTTCAAATACAGGGTACCAAGGTTAGTCCAAGCAGTGACATTCTGTGATGGAATATAAAAAAAAAAAGTTTAATACCACACAAAGGTTTGGTGAGAATACGAAACTAGACATTTGAAAGGTGCAGCACTTACATTTGATTCAACTTGTGTAGACTTGATGAAGCAATGTTGAGCCAGAGCAAAGTTCTCAACACCTGAAGTAGCAAATGAAAAGTAAATACATTAAACTAAATCACTTCCTGTGACACAGATCAAACCCAAGTAAGTGTATTTAACAGATTCATACATTTGTTCTAAAAACTTCAGCGCAGACGCTTTTCTCGAAGGAATTAGCTACTGACTACTGCATATACTACTACTATTCACAACAGTGACATATACAGTGTGTTACCTTTGCTCATGGAAATCACTCCCAATGCGTTCCAGTAGCAGTAGTTCCCACTGTCCTTCATGATCGCCTTTTTCAAACACTAACAAGGGAGAACACATTTTCACAGACTCCTCTTTAAGCCAAAGAATGCAAAAAGCTCTGGTTATGTAATAGTCTGTGAATTACCAGCTGGGCCTTCTCTAGGAGCAGGGATGGAGAATTCTGGTCTTCCTCAGTGATACTGGGAAGTCTGGACTGATGGTAGAGGTTGAGTCCTAGGTCGTACCAAAGACTGGGGACCTCAGACATCAGCTTCAAAGCTCGGGCATAACACCTGCAGACAAAAAGATGAAGTCAATTCTCACAGTTTGAGTGTAAAATAAAGCAGTATCATGCCGATAACTTCTTCAATTTCTTTTTTATATAGCTTACGAATGTAATTAATGTATGATTTGACATTGACAGCTCAGATTGCCAGATTGATTGACAGCGCAGCTTGTTTGTGTTCATACCTCTCACCGACTTTCAGTGCCTGGGCCTTATTCAGTGTGGGGTTCTGGGTGTTGGGGTGCAAACCAGCCAGCTCGGCAGGGACTACAACCTGGGCTCTGTTAGGCGACACCGTGCTTACTGCAGTGCAAGCATCTCCGAGCAGTTTCCACAAACAGGACAGGTCAGGACGCAGCGTCACAGCTCTGAGGAGCACAGAAATGTGAAAGGATTGATTGGGGAAATTGGAACAGTGTATGTGACACCGCGATTCCATGAATTACAGAGAGAGACTTATAGTATTTCCGAATGTATAAATACATTTGACAAATGAATGAAATGTCTAGAATTTACCTGTAAAGGTTCTGTATGGCTTGTTGAATGAGGTCAATGGCTCCCCCATCTCTGCAGTCCTCCATTAAACTTTTCGCTAGAGCTAGCTGGCATTCCCCAAGACCTGAACAACAGAACATACCAAACACGGTCTAATCAATATGTATATGACTTATGGAGGTATACATGAGTCTTAAATAAACAGATATAAACATCTACCTTTAAGAGCAGGAACGTAGTCCTGTTGTGCTGTGATCTGCAGGTACTCTGCAACTGCCTCCTTGAATTTGCCTAGAGTTTGTTTGATAGCAGCAGCCTGGTACACACTGTAGATGGAGGAGGGCTGAAGCTGATGGGCCTTACTGAAGGCCTTCAGAGCTGCTGTGAAGCTATGGCGGTTTAAGTAAGCCTCACCTAAACACTCCCAACACACCCAGTCCTCGGGGTCTGCTCTCAGAGCTGCCTGCAGACTATAAACATGAAATGAATGGTCAACCAGGCAAACACAAAAAATACTTCAGATAATTTTGAATATAAAACAGAGGTTATATATTGTAATGCCTGAGATTAAGATGTCTTACTCAGCTGTAGCTTGTTGATGTTCTCCGACCTTCAGGTGGTAAAGCCCTCGTCTCATCCAAGCCCATTTAGCTGAGCCCGGAGTGGCTTTCTCAATCACAGACTGAAGTGATGCTAAGGCAGCAGCCTGAGGTATTGAAGTGGAAGGAAGAGAAGAAACGAAAAATGGGAAATAGATTAAAATAGGATCACGGGAGGGTACAGACAGTAAAGGGGGACAAGTAAGGAAACACTATAACAAAGAACCAACATCACACAAGTAGTCCAGACTTTTGGGGGTTTATTACTACCATATGGCCCAGCTCCATGCTGAGATCCACCGAGGCAGCTCCAGACTCAGCATCATCATCATCCAGCTCAAAGGCCTTCTTATAGCAGCCTCGAGCCCGGCCGGGATCACTCGCCACCTCTCGGTAATAATGTCCAAGGTAGCGGAACACACAACCGAGATGTGGGTCCAACTTTGCAGCCTGAAATAAAGTAAATATATATAATAAGCTTTAAAAGCAAGAGTTCATTCAACTCTAGACCTCTGACATCAAGCAATACAAACGACTGCTAAACACTGATTTCAATTAAACTGGACCATTGATTCAGAGATTGAACAGGTTTTTTTAAATCATTTGTTGTAAAATACAATCCCTCCTAACCTGCCACCAATTGCATTTAAAAATTATGCTTACCTTCAGAAAATGTGTATGAGCTTTAGTCCTGTCTTTACGAGTCTCTTCTCCCATATCCCAGTAGAGTTTACCAAGCAAGAAAAAATACTCTCCACTGTCTGGACTCAGGCTGGTCGCCATTAGAAAACTGAAAAACAAAAGAGCAAAAGAGAAATGTTTACAAGGAGAGTGAAAGAGACTACAGTGCCACAGATTATAAACAGATATGCACACAAAAGAGGACGTGCAGTTTTTACCTTTCCTCTGCCAGCTCCTGCTGTTCCTGAGCCAACTGTGCCAGTCCTCTTAGAACAAACCCCTGGGCCAGCTTAGGATCGGAGGCCAGCAGCTCTGACGACTCCTACAGTACATCAAATAGTTTACTTTGCATAACCTCATCTTGTGTCCAATAGAAAGGATCAATTACTTTTTTACCCAGTATAGAAAGAGAGGACAGAAGTATATTTGAAGCTGTGATTTTTTTTTTATGCCTACATAGTTTAAAATGTGCCTACTTTAAGTTACACATAAGTGACTCATTTTACTGCAATACTGGAGTGTCATATGTCATGTCTGACATCTTAAAAGACATATTTCAGTATTTAGGGTAAAGGTTTTCAACCTTAAGCGCTTGTTCAACTTGTCCCTTGTTTAGGTAGGCACGTCCTTTCAAGGCCATCAAAACTGGGTATTTTCCAGCATCTGGGATCTATTAAAAAAAAGAACATAGTTATAACATGAGACAACACACATATGTCGACAGTTAGAAATGCAAAATCTTACACTTCACAGAGAATAAATCAAACCTTCAAACAATCTGCTGAGTTAATTCTCGCTAAATCACGTAAAACAACAAAAACTATGAAAGAAAAGTACATACAACAACAACCTGAAGAATAAAGGGGTAGATGTTAAATTGATTACCTGGGAAAATGTTTCCAAAGCCTGTTCAGCAGCCGTCTGTCCTCCACTCCTGACTAACGCCTCTAGTTCCAGCCTGAGCAGTTTGCTTCTAACTTCTATGTCTCCAGAGTCACACACTGTAAGACCTAAAAGAATCAAAAACAACAGTACGTTCATGATTTGCTTCAGCAACAAAAAGGAGCTTCCTTTTGAAAGTAATTGTCCACATTTTTTAGTTCATAAATCCCTTTTTTATGCCCTGCTAAAACAAATTATAGGATCACTTAATTGTCACAGTACAACACCAAGTCAGTTCGAGTTCAGGCATATCAAGCTGTCCATTAAGGAAGCGCAAGTGATTGTGAAGCAATTTCACCTGCTTTGTTGCAATTGGAAGAGGACACATGTTCAATGGTGTTGCAAAAGCAAGACCACCCCCAAAACAGGAATGTTTTTTTACATGTGGTGGTCACAGACATTTTCTCTCTCCTCATTCTTCCGGACTCTTGATGTGGCCAGAGTGTGTGGGCTGTCACTGGATGACAAGAGGCATTGATTGGCCCTCTTATTGTCCTGACCTAAATCCAATTGAGCACCTATGGGACGTTATGAATCAGTGCATCTGATGCCACCAAGATCAGCCACAGACTGTCCAGGTGCTGACTGATGCCCTGGTCCAGGTCTAGGAGGATATACCCTGGGACATCATCCGCCGACTAATCAGGAGCATGCCCAGACGTTGTCGATGTGCATACAGACACGCAGGGGGTCATACACACTACTGACACCCATAATGAATCGCCATTATTAAATTCATAAAAGTTGGATCAGTCTTTGACTTTCAGTATGATTTTGGATCCTTCACTAATTCCTTCATCAAAATTTGATCTGTGAATAAAGTGTTCCCATATTTTTTTGGAGCAGTGTATTTCCAATGAACTAATGTTGGCTGATTGGATACATTAAGATGGACTAACTGGATCAATTATTCTTGCTGCTCAGAGGTCATATTGATAACTAAAGTGATATAAAGCAGATAACACCCACCTTGGGAGCATGACAGAGCACAGTCTGAGTATCTGTGCATTTTTAACTGAGCCTCAGCCAGACTGTACCATCCTGTACTGGAGCTCTTTTTCTTCAGCCCTGAAAAACAAAAGAGAAAATTCCATGGGTTTTTATCACCAAGATTCTGGGTTTCAGAGATTGTTACAGAGTTTAAATCTTAGGTATCCAGAGGCAGGTGCCTTTCACATCAAGAACATAATCCATTCAGAGTTGATGCACAACCTCACCTTGGGCTAGGTCCTTTATGGCGTCCTTATACCTTCCTTCTTGCAGGGCTTTGGTGCCCAGACCCAAGTGACCTAATCCACTGTTAGGGTCCAGAGCCAGGAGTCGTGAGAAACAGCTCAATGCATCCTCATTATGAACACCTTTAAATAAATAAAAACACGGATTGATTTATCCTGAAGCCTTGAAATTTATTTTGTACAACGCTGTTGAATATCTGTGAAAATATCTTTGAATTCTGTCGCTTCAGATTTAATAAATAAAGTGACAATACTGCACCGTACCTTTTCTGAGGTAGTGAGAGCAAAGGACTTCAAGAGGATAACTTTGGTCGGGGTAAAGGGTCAGCATAGACTCACATGCCTCTTTTATTTTGACTTCTTCTTGTGGAAGCTACAATAAGGAGAGAAATGTGATTCAGCTGATGATTGTACAGGGATAAGTATAAGGTAGGTTATCCATCTTTTTTTAAACACACACACACACGCATATTCTAAACATAGGATTGCACTTACATTAGAAAGACATTTGACATAGTCAGCCGAGACCTTCTTGTGTTCCTCTCCTGGTACAGGATCCATGAGAACCATGGCCTTCTCAAATGCTGTGATTAACTGATAATCACAATAATCAAATGTAAGATTGTATTAAGACATGTGCACTAAAACATCACCAAATGTATTTTGTTTTTTTTCAGCCAGAGGAAGAAATTTGAGCTCCTGAAAAAAATAAACTGTCAAAAGTTGGAGAAGTCTTACATGCTGTTGAGTTTCTTGGTCCTGCCCTCCCTCCTTGAGGCAGTCTGAGAGAAGTTGGGTCATCTGTTGCCAAAGCTGCAGTAACTCCTTCTTGTCCACAGACTCCTCCTCCTTCAGCTGAAGGAGCTGGCGCCAAAGCTTTGCCAACTACAAGCAAACATACGAATGTCTTCATGTGCAAAAAGAACACAAAACAATGTATACATCCCTTAAACATAATCTCCTTTTCAAAACATACCTTCAAATACTCTTTGTCAGACTGATAGACATCAGATAGCTTTTTGATCATCTCATAACATTTGGTTTTGTCAGAGCTGTAAATGGAGAACATTTTGAGATTAAATCAAAAAAATCAAAAACAAAAAATGTTACACTAGTTGGAACAAGAACATTTTTTTACATTACCATGCATACAGATCCACGAGCTTCTGATAGATGTCTGGAAGCTCTACTTTGAAATCCCACTGATCCGTCTTCTCATAAAGATTAGCCAAGCCCTAAAACACAACAGCATCTCAGTGACACTATTCCTCTTAAAATTGGGCTGGGGAGAAAGGTAATCAAATACGCAACATGGTATACAATTCTCACACTTTTAAAGGATTGTGCCAATTTGAAAGGAACATTCAGATCACATCAAGCTGGTAAAGATATGCAAAGGCTAAGAGGAGATATTAATACACCTGGAATCATCTGGAAGCACTAACCACTACAATTATCCGCCTTACCTGCCATGCAAGTAGCTGCTCAGGCTCCAGCTCCACAGCCTTTTTATAAGCAGTCTGTGATTGATCCGGCTGCTCCAGTTCACTGGCAGCCAAGCCGATGAACACCCATGCATTATAATTGTTCTTCTCAAGTTTCAAAACAGCCTTAAACAATAATAAAGAGAGAAATGTCATTATCTTAGGATTGACAGATACAATTCATATCCTCTTTTAGTAGCCATACTTAGTAAATATTTACATTTTTTGAATATGTGAGTGATACTTTACCTTGCAGTGTTTCAGAGCCTCTTTGAACTCTTTGTTTTTGATGGCCTCTCTGGCACTCTTCAGCGCTGTTTTCACTTCTTTACTCGACATCTTCTGTAACTTAAACACATGTAGGTATTATGAGATAATATCTTTAGCAGTGTATGCTATCTAGCTGTACAGTCAATGGGCTAGATGGCATTAGCTGTGAGCTTCACAGCGCATCTTAACCATGTAGTTATAGATAATAACTGCTGAAACACTTTTATTAAAACCGGGTAATATTGCGTTTGTTTTCTACTTGCTCGTACAGGTTTTGTTACTTGAGGAAACTCACTGTTTACATCGACGCCGCTCCTGTGGTTTGACCCGGAAGTGAAAGGCAACCGGCTTCACGCCCTTCAAATTTTAACTTCTACTTTTAGTTTGGTCCAGTCTTAATATTTATAGTCTATGGGTCCAGTACCATAGTCAATATAAAGATCTACGGTATGTACACACAATACTGATGTAAATATGTTTGATTTGATTTTTAACTTCTATTTTTATTTGTAATAGTTATATTCCCGTCCCCTGTTTTCTGGAGCTGCTGTAATGCACAAATTTCCCCCACGGGGGATCAATAAAGTTTATCTTTATCTTTTATCTTTTATCTTACTGCCTTCAGAAAAGGAAAAAGAATGAATTCGTTTGAATGTTAACCTGATTTTAACACGCTTCAATTCATTTTGTTGTTGTTGTATTTTATAAAGTTATTTTGAGGTGAAAACATGTAAAGAGGCGTCACATTAGTCCAGATTAAACCAAAGTTTTAGCCTCAGGCAGCTAAAAAGGACGATCTGATATTATTCATTATCAATTATTACATGATTATTTCCACAAAGAAGCACACATCTACAGATCTACATCTAAAAGACATCCGGTTCTTTTGTGCCAACTTGACAGCACAGTGCTTATTTAGGTATTCTTTATTTTGTAATGGTTTGGATATCCAAGTAGCATTTTCCTCAAGAAACATTTATGTAGTTCTATAAACTATTAATGTATTTACAATTCTACTTTAATGCAAATGACCTACAATACCACACATTGCCTTGAAGCTAAGACAGATGACTTCCAAGCCTACCATTATGACCACTACAACTTGTAATGCCATTTGTTACTACTAATATTGTGCTGCTGTGATTGTATTTCAACAAAGACTACCACCCAATACAGGTTAATACCATAGACTGTAAATATTACAGTACTACTGTTACAGTACTACAGTATTACTGTTAATACCCCCACCACTATCATCAGACTAGACTGTTACCTCAATTATATAACATCAAATTTAATCTTAAGAGCAAGATATCAGATATACCTATATACCCGATGTGACAGATGAATGCAGACAACATAACAGATTACATATATATATTTTTTTTATTATGGGCTGATCATCAACATTTCGTTTTTTGTTTTCATTGCCACCGCATGTGAGGTAGGATATTGAATTCTTTTTGCATAGTAGAAGGACATTAAACTTGTTTGTACTTGACCATTCCCCATAGTAGAGATAGACAGATAGATATAGAGATATCCATGAGATAGAGTTAAGCTGTCTATGCAGTCTAGTCTGCTTTACTCATTAATCCCTTAACTGACACTTTGTATTCAGTCATGTCTCTTTTAGGGAAGAATGATGCCATTTTGCAATGGCAAAATTAAATGTTTAAAAATCACAGATTAAAAAAGATATTACAAAGAGCCAAAGAGCCATTTATCAATGGCTCTCTCATAGGCTAACATATCTTTTTGCCAATCCACATGCCACCTCAGACTAGCAATCACCTGGCTGTAGTTTCCCCCTAAACTATTACGCCAAGCACCAAAAGCTTTTTTATTGTATAGGTGGACAGTTGCTGAGACTTCAGGATAGTCTACAATGCTACGCAATAGCTTGTCCAGATGTGCCTGCACGTCTGGGTATTTGAAGGCAACATTATGAAGTTCTTCCTTGTCCAGTGTTAGGTCTGTAAAACACAAAGAAAATAGAACATGAATGCATGTGAGGATTTCATGGCTGAAGTTGAGTTTTTGAAGTAAGGAACTTACCAAAAAGCTGTGGGGGGACACTCAGGCCATCTGCGTAGGCTATATATTTCCACCGACCACTTCTTAGCATGTACGTAGAGGTATTTACATTACAACCATGGTATTCACTCAGAACCCAGTCTGGATGCTGATTCTTGGAGAAAGAACCGGCCTTGGACAGCAGAGAAAGAAGCGAGTGACCACTGATGAACCCTGGTGCTGGAACACCGGCAAAGTCTGAAAAATAAACAAGAGCTTTTATGAAGACAGACTAAAAATGAAACCTTGTCATGCTTTGACTTTCCTCGGAGTATGCAGGAAATCAAAATCATCCATGTATGCTACGATGATTTCACCTTTTAAAAAACAATGAATGATATAATAATCTTTAATAGCTTACTTACCGAGCACAGTTGGATAGAGATCAACCAAAGACACAAGTTGGTCGACCTGAAGGCCTGATTTCAGACCAGGCCCCATGATCAAAAGCGGAACATGGGAGCTGCCTTCAAACATGGACATCTTGTAGAACTGCCGGTGCTCCATGGCTAACTCTCCGTGGTCAGCCGTAAAGATCATAACTGTGTTGTTAAGCAGGCCGGTCTCTCTCAGAGCTGAAATCACTTGGCCTGGGGAGAAAGTGGGTAAGCAAAGGGGCTGCTGGGATTCTTTCATTTTAATTCAGCTGAAATACATTATTCAAACAGGATCTGCACAATGAACAAGACAGAAAAGGTTGCAACTATGTAACTTTGATATTTTCAATGTTTAGCATCTTTAGAGCTCCCTGCTGCTAAATTACTGTAGTCTACTAACCCAGCATGGAATCTGCTTCGGCACACATGGCATAATAGAAAGCCCTGATACTTTTGACTTCCTCCTCAGTAAAATCACCACTGCAGTTTTTGGTGAAGGTGGAGTAGTAGTCAATGGGGTGCATGGACGATACAGGCAGCCATTTAGGAACATTGATGAGCTCTGAAGACACCTGTATGTATATATAAAAAAAAGACTTAAGATTTCATTTACACTTACATAAAAAAGTACACAATCAGAAATCAGGGAAATAAAAGCCATGCCTTCTCCAGCCAGTACGGTGACGTAAGGAAAGTTGATCCTCCTGCGGTGGGCCCAAGTGACTCAGTTCTATAGGGGTGAGGTAAATTGAGCCCGAGATAAAGAGCGAAGGGCTGGTGAGAGGCTGCACCTCTCTGGTGGATCCACTGTGTGGCCTTGTCTGTGTTTTCCCAGTCTTTTCTCATGATCCTGACTGTTGACTTGTTCCCAACAAGTTGCGTGACAGGCCGGCCCTCTTGCCGCAGGAGAAACGGAACATCTCGTGTCCAGGCCTCCACGCGGTTACTGCGGAAGTCGCACAAGCATACACATAGATACTGTTACGCAGGCATCGAAAAATGGGAAGTGGAAAGACAAGCATCATTCACACTTCTTCTGAAAATAGCTGCCAGCATACACAAAATGTATTTTCTTTAAATTCATCGGTAGAGCGCTAATAATTATTCTGTTTAAGTGTTTTTGTATAACTGATCAAGATCTTGGCTTCATGAACTGATAAGAAAATGTGTGTTTTTTTTTAATCTGAGATACAGGCTCCATTTTATAGACACTCTTGTCCATTTGTCCCACAGTTTCTGCCTACCTGACAGAGTGACTCCCTGAGGTGAAGTCAAGCTTGCCCATCATCTTGGTCAAATATCCATTCGCCTCAAGCAAGTCCATCCATGTCGTTGCATTAGCATTGAGGCACTTATAGTTGTTCCATGACTGAGTGAGGTGAACAAACTGACCGCTCCACATTGCTGAGAAACAGTCCGAAAAGATTCTTGATTCATATTCAATCCACTGTTTTAACACCTTAGTAAGAACATAATATGTATAGTTCAATCATTGCACTGCGTTAAGCACATAACTGACCTGCTCTTGAGGGGCAGCAGATTGGAGAGTTGGTGTATGCATTGAGGAAAGTGGTACCAAGCTCCCTCAGGTAGTTCACGTATGGCAGATGTACCACTTTGCTGCCAGGATCAAAGGTCAATCTGCCACCCTACAGAAGAGGATAGGAGGAAAACTCAAATTCAAAACCAAGGACCGATGTGAAAAATAAAAGTTTGATATCTTTTGCTACAGCCCTGTCTTCTCAAATAATGCCTTACAAAATAAATCACTTGTAATGGTTTGTGGTATATAGATGAAAATCAATTAACAGCGCCCTACTTCAAACTTACAAATGCGTCACTCATCACCATCACTATGTTGGGTCTTGATCCATTTTGGCAAGAAATGTGACCATAAAATCTGAACAGGACAACAAAGGCCAAAAGAACTAAATTCATGACAGCGTTTCACCGCATTCAAATTAAGAGTTTTCCATTCCTCAAAGAAGCGACTCCTCCAGTCTGACCAAAAGAAATGAGGAGAGACATTTCTGTTCCTGTTAACTTCATAGGTTTACTTTCGACACTGTCGTGCGACTGCAAATTCAAATCCCGGTTACGCTTTTCAAAATAAGAGTTTTCTTGTTTCGTTTCGAAATAAGCAGCCATGCAGTCTGAGGGGAATCACTGTTTTTACCCTATACTAGGTAAACACTCATCATTTACACCAACAATGATTCGAAGAATGAAAAAATATTAAGAACATTAAAGTGGTATTAAATATTAATAACCCCGCTTTTCAAAGTTGTAATGACAAAATGTGAACCCTAGAGGGCAGCATTAATCTTCTCACAAAACAAGAAAAGACAAATAGCCATGGAACAGGCCATGATCACGTCAACGTGGGCTACTTACTACACATGTACAATATTTAGCCTACTATCATGCATAATATACGCATTGTATTGTATTTTCAGGTGACTATAACACTGTTTACAATATATTTATGTAATCCAAATGTAGTAAGACGTCTTATGACAAAGCTATTAGATAAATCTATGCATGCAACAGCAATTGATGCACTGAAATATCATTCATAACCAACTTTTGTAGCTTAAATGTGACTTGTCTCTCCACTGCATCACCTGAGTGAAGCTGCACTTGGTCAATTGTCACAATGCATTATTGTTTTGCAGTCATGACTTGTTTGTTGAAAACAAGGTGGGCCCTTGCACAAGTATGTTCAACAGGTAATGCTGCAGTTAATGTGGAAACATTGATGGCCACCAGGTGGCGTTTTGAGCCTTAGAGTTGTTTTTCTGTAACACAGCACAATGAGACTTCCCAACCCCCCATACATGCACTGATCATTTTGAGACAAAAACAACCAAATTTATGAAATAAATGAACAAATTGGACGCCTTTATTTCAGGCTGCTATCCATCCTACGCCTTGAATAGCAGGGCCACAGTCTACATCCCTGCATTATAAATAGTGCACAGTAATTTCAAATGCACCACGCTGCAGACTTCATGCAAGAGTCAGCTGTTATTATTTTTTTGGCGACTTAACGCGGATCTAAAGATTGTCGTAAGTTTGGATATAGGGGGGGATATAGGGGGAGAGGGGGGAGGGGGTATGTGTATCAATGATATAACAGATACATGTGCAGACACTGAAGCCATATGCTCAGACAAGATGTAGCCCTAATAAAATAAAAGGCAGGGTGTGGTGATGTGCTATTCATTAATTGAACTATATTTACATATAATTAATTAAAATTATACTTATAGTAGGATATATTTGCATTTGTTTTTAGATACATGGGCAAACACACGCCTTAAATCATTCCCTGGAGGTTGAGAAAACTAGTTATTTAGGCGATTTTGTGCAGTTCTATGATTGTATTGTAACACTAAAACAGCAGATAACCCGTAAAAAGTCGCTCACAATACCACTGAGGTGAACATTTCTTTGTGCAGTCTTTCAGCTGTTTGACCAAACTTGTCATCTGGCTCGGTGCCACACTTCTCTGCCTTGTTCCAAAAGGCGGAAGGAGGGGGCAGCTGAGCATTGCGCATGCGCCCCAAGGTTGTTTTTCACACAGCCTGTCGCTTAAAGTGAGCGGAGCTACGGGGGTTTCCTTGTCTTTGACTGGAGACCAACTCGCAGAGAGGCAGGCGGATGATAACAGCATCCTTTGCTGTTATTCAGCCATCACACATCTCAATGAACTGCTCGCAAAGAAGCCACTGATCGTGCCTACTGCTTTTTGCAGGGCAGAGATACTGATCAGTGTCTAAAAACTGCATCTCTTTTTCACATGAGATTATTTTTTCATAGACTCCTTTTTTTTATTTCAAGGTCCCTGTAGCCTCTCTTTCCACTATGGTGCTGGGAAAGGTAAAGAGCTTCACAGTGAGCTACGACTGTCTCAATGACAGCAATGTTCCCGTCTTCTCCAGCGGGGACTGCGTCTCAGGGAGGGTGGTCATCGAAGTCACGGGAGAAATCCGTGTGAAATCTCTCAAAATCCACGCAAAAGGATTTGCAAAAGTTCGTTGGACTGAGTCGAGAAACGCTGGATCCAACACTGCCTACACGCAAAACTACACAGAAGAAGTGGAATATCTAAATCACAAAGATATTTTAATTGGACATGAGAGAGGTAAGCGTGTGTGCTTTTATAGATTTTGTATTTGTTATTTTCATGTCGCATAAGTTTTAAGGACATTGACTGTAGGATGCTCTTTGTGCTGGCTCAGGATCAGGTACACTGGAGGATGCTGGTGCCAGAAATGCTCATAATAACTTTATAATATACACAGAGAGACGTGGTACATAAGCTTCTTTCGTGATAATGTTGGTATACTGCATATGGTGACATTGGCTGGATAGAGGTCTATAGTTACTTGTTTGTGTCGAGGTGTCAGAATGAATGACAGCAGCTCAGGCAATTGTGTTTTTCACAGTATTTCAAGTGTAAGACGACCATGATATACATTTTTTTGTTGATAGGTCGACAGAGTAATGACTTGTGGTGGAGTATGGCCGGCTTTGATGGAGATGCTCATCGCCAAAACGCATTATAAAGGCTGTTTCTTTGTAGCTTTTCTTAAGTTTCCACCCATTGTTCAAAGCGGTTCAATCCTGTTCAGAAAACTAGAGCTGGTGTGGGCGGAGAAGAGCACAAATCCCCGCCCTAGCCCGCGTGTCATTGGCTGAGGTGCTCATGTGTGGGCAATGACATCATTCTCCTGCAGTGAGTGACAGAATATTCTGCAACTTTTTAATTAAGCGAGCACACGCAAAAAATACATGAATAGCCTGCTTCTTCTTTGAATGCAAAAGTCGGAATATGTAAAGCTGCACCGGGGCTGCAATGCTGATTCTTTGTGCTGTACTTATATAATTAAATATGTTAATTTGCACATGTATGTTTTGTGGAAACAAAACGCAGTTTGCAAACATAGTGGCCTATACAGGGCTTCGTTTTATTCTCATTGGTTGATTGTTTCGATTTTTGTTGGGGTGTAAATGCATGCAAGTATTCCCAATGCTGTGGGTTCAACTTGTTTTTCCACTTGTAACACATCCGCTAATGACTGGATGGAGAAATACTTTTGGCATAAAAGGCTATACAGCAGCTCAAACGTGTGTGGCAGCTGGGCTTGTTTGCTCGACTGTCAGACATTTCATCGTGTTGAAGGTAAACTGTACCTAGGCTATACCTGTCCATTTAAGACTGGATTGGGGTTTGAGTTAAAGCTTTATGCCACGTCGTTTACTTAAAATAATTGATTTTGCAATCAAAATGTGTGTGGCCATGCTTAATTGGTGTAAAGCAGTCGTGAGTTGCAGTAGAGGGAAGTCTGCAGGCTTGTAGTAGTAGTTGACTGAGGCGTCGCACAGTGAATGCGTAATGAGAGCAGAGCAGAGCGGCTGTGGGAAGCTGTTCACACCGGTTTAGGCCGGTCTCCTCCTGCTGTAGTCTGCCGTTTGACTGACAGCTCCGCACTTGTTTACCACACGGCTGCTGCTGCTGCTGTAAAGGGGGAGGGAGTGCTGAGCTGGCAGAAGCATACCCGGCTTGTCGACTTACTGGTCGACTACAGTTTCGATGTTAAGAATTAAAAAAACATTTTTTTTGTTACGAATACTTTCGACGATGCCTATTGTCTCTTTTCTCTGAAGAAAACATATTGTCTATTTTATATAAGAAATAAATGCAATCACACTTGTCCTTGTTGGTCAGACAGAGTTAATCTAGAGATTAGGATTTTATTGTTACCCCATAGAGCCATGTTGTCACCATAAGGCCTTTAGCATATATTTCCATGTTATTCATAATAATAAGACTTATCTGTTCTAAAAAAGCACAATCTTGCACCCTTAGTCTTAGTTTCTTGCACCTTTAAACTATCACCTTATTTGGTGTGCCCTAAACATTGGTCTGTTTCTCATCTCTCAATACATTAATATTTTAGACAGATATGATAGTAAAATCCCTTTATTCTCTTTTGTCTCCCCCACCCTGTGTTTTTGGTATGACTTTCAGATGCCTTCGTAGAGCATTTTTCTCAGGTATGGTATACATGTGTTTGGAATATTGTCCTCCTTGTTTTTCAGACGACGACAACTCAGAAGAAGGTCTCACCACTATCCATTCAGGAAGACATGAGTATGCATTCAGCCTCGAACTTCCACAGACGTGAGTGTCCTAATGCTACGCCACAGTCAAAAGATTACATATCAGTAACATTGTCTATATGAGCTCTTCATTTAACCATTTTCTGTCTTTCTTGTTCTTTTCTGTAGACCTCTGGCTACCTCTTTCGAAGGAAAGCATGGCAGTGTGCGCTACTGGGTGAAGGCAGAACTCCACAGACCATGGCTCCTGCCCATGAAGACCAAAAAAGAATTTACAGTCTTTGAGCACATTGACATCAACACTCCATTATTGCTGGTATGGGCTTTTTTTGAAGATGCTTTAATTTTCTTGAAATTGGCCGAGGTGTTGTGAAAATGGATAAATGAAAGTCAAACGCGTCTAGTAGAAACAAAGTAGCCATGACATTATTATTAACCCCTTTTCTTTTTCTCTGCAGTCACCACAGGCCGGCACAAAAGACAAGACACTTTGCTGTTGGTTCTGCACCTCAGGTCCTATTTCCCTAAGTGCCAAAATTGAAAGGAAGGGATACACCCCAGGTGAGAATATGTTTGTGATTAGTACTGTTTACCTTGTTGATCATCTTTTAGTAATTTACTCTGCAGATGATTGATTGGTAATTAACGTCTCCTCTTTCCCTTCCATCTCCACAGGAGAGTCGATCCAGATCTTTGCTGAGATTGAGAACTGCTCATCCCGCATGGTGGTGCCAAAGGCGGCCATCTACCAAACCCAGACCTTCTATGCCAAAGGGAAGATGAAGGAGGTCAAGCAGCTGGTGGCCAACCTGCGGGGCGAGTCTCTGTCCTCGGGCAAAACAGAGACATGGAGCGGCAAGATGCTGAAGATACCACCAGTCTCCCCCTCCATCCTGGACTGCAGCATCATCAGAGTGGAGTACTCTCTCATGGTTAGTACAGACTCTCTGTTTGTAGCAGTGTCAGGAGAGCCTTTAAAAAAGAGTTTATATCTTCAACACAGTCTAATCTAGTCATTGTTATCAGTACAGAATCAATATTTACTTGTAAGCCAGTATCTCTCCTGGTGAAGGACCCAACTGACTCAGCTCGCATTGCCAAATCTGGGCCTTGGATTGCACCAGGTGTTATCTCCACATGCTGCTAAGAGCATTAGCTCAGAATATCTTAGGTAACACCTGTCTTGAGGGTGCTTATAACCTCTTTACCTTGTGAGCAGACGGGCACCAAGCGAGGACTGTACCTTGCATAAGCGGTCGACCTCAACACATTGACCCACATAATGCTGAATGACTACACAACCTATATAACCCTGACTAGCATGGATTTAACTTGTAACTGTCAGCTAAAGTCTAGAGCCCCCATTATGACTTGCATATTCTAACCTGCTGTGGTGTCCTCATGTCTTTGCATAGGTATATGTGGACATACCTGGGGCAATTAACCTGTCCTTGAACCTGCCGCTGGTTATTGGAACCATCCCTCTCCATCCCTTCGGCTCCCGTACCTCCAGTGTCAGCAGCCAGTGCAGCATCAGCTGGCTGGGCATGGGTCTGCCTGACAGGCCTGAAGGTAGGTTGTTTCTAATGGTTATGATTCACCTTTTTATAAATAAAGTACAATTCCCTTGAATACTCACATGTGGCTTCCTCTGCAGCTCCTCCAAGCTATGCAGAGATTGTGACCGAGGAGCAGAGGCAGACCAGCCTGGATGTTCCAGCAGCCCGTGAGGAGCTGGATGGACCTCTATTCGCTTACATTCATGAGTTCCGCTTCCAGCCGCCTCCTCTGTACTCGGAGGTAAACAAAAAAACAAAAAACAAAGTGTAAATTCATTTTCGATGCAGACAAAATAACAAATTCTCTGTGATTCAGTAAGTAAACCCAACTTCTCTGTTGTCTTCCCAGATCGATCCTAACCCTGATCATGCCAGCCGCACAGAGGAACGCAGGATTGACGCCTGTCCATCCCGCTGAATGGTATTCCTGAAATTCCCCTGACTGATTCGGGGAACTCAAAGAAAACCTGTGTGCAAGGCTCGGCTTTGTTTACTTTTCTCCAGCAACAACGCTCGCGCAGCGCTGTTGACATCAAGAGAAAAGTATCCAACCAACCAACAAAAGACTCGGACAAACACTCACAGTTCAGTTGGGTTGGACAAACATGTTCCTGCCTTCCCTCAGTGAGAGAAACAGGAGTCATTAGTTTGGTGCATCACTTCTTTCCTGTGTTTGCTGACTGAGGGGCGGATACATGCAGACGAACACATATTCAGTCTGTATGAAATAACCCATGTGCAGTGTGAGCTCTGGTGACAGTATTGACACTGACAAGGAAGAATCAGCCAGGCCCAACCACGCCAAGCTCTTCTTTAACCCCTGATTCTTCTGTTTTCGTGGCACATAATGACATGGCTCCTCACACAAAGGGCGGGACTGGTCATGTCCAGACTTCAGCTGAAGCTTCTGAAGAAAATGAGATGAAGAGAGAAAAAACATGTCGCCTATATGAATGAAAGCAGTCTGCTGCATCAGTCAACAACAGAGCCAAGACTCAGTCCTCCTGCCTCGTTTGGGATTCTGTTTTGCACATTTTATTCTTTACTTGAGTTGTGTGGTTCTGTTTTAATAAGCAGAAGAAAAAAAATCACTAAACGTTTGGTTTCAGCCTTGTAATGCGCCAGACTAAGAAGACTGCAAGCTTAACTTTAGAGACTTTCATATTTGAGTTACGCTGAGAACAGGATAAGATTTTTGAAAAAAAAAAAAAAACAAGGACAAGAACAATGCACTGAATTTTCTTTAAGCTGTTTAAGAATTTCATTTCTCCTTATGACATTTCCTCAGTGACTTATAACTAGACTGGACTTTTACAACTGCAGCACATGATCTCCATCTGGAAGCTCTTTTTAGTTGTTGCCTCCTCGGCTTGGATGCAGGTGTGGCTTCCCTCCTCTTTTAGTTGAGTTCTGTTGTTTTGTTTTTGTACTTAGCTTCAATCATAGAATAGCTTTGAATCTTTTTTGTGTTGAGGTTGCTCTGGATTTGGACTAGGAGGGTTGCAGACGTGCATTTGCCACTTAAAATTGTAACTGAGCAGATACGAGTGAGTGTGTGTGTGTCTGTGTGAGTGTGTTTGTAACAGTGAGGGTGGTACGTTAGAGAGGGACTTGCCTATTTACCTGCAGCCCCTCTACTCCTAATCTCAGGGCAAGCCAGGCTTGCATAACTGCCCAAAAAGCACTGTCTCAGGTGGTCTTCTTACTTGCCAAACGGTTTGAGAAAAAAAAAAAAAGGAAAAAAATATTGTATGTTTCCTTTAAAATTGCACTGTTGGAGAAAATGAAGAGTTTTTTTTTTAACTAACAAATCGTGAGAAAAGACCAGCGGAAAAGCAAGGCAGCTTTCTGAGATTGATCACATTCCCTTTTTGTCCTGCTGCACTCGCCCTGTTCATCCAACCAACAGTTAGAATTCACCAGACCAGTGAAGCCAGAATGCTTTGAAAAAGGAATGAAATAAAAAAAAAAAAGGAGAAACAACTCTGCTCCTGTGTCTTGTAAAAGGAGCAAACCCAGCTCTAATGAAAAGCTGGGGACTTTGTTAAACCTCTGTTGAGACTGGTCAGAACAAGTAGTAGTAGGTTGACATGAGTAATACATTGGTTTTCTAACTCATTCAACACATACGACCAGCTGCAACAGAGGACTTGCATTGTCAGCATAAAAAAGAAAAGCAGCACTTTTTTTGATAAGAAAATGAAACAAAAAAAAAAACATTCAATGGTGAAGGTCTGGATATAAAAACATTTATACTAGAGGATTCTTCTTGTGTAGGACGCTAATCCGTTATTTACATTTTTTTTTAAGTTAGTGACTTTTTTTAAGTTTACATTTTAAATATAGCTGACACCAGTCTGTGTGTGTGTGTGTGTGTGTGTGTGTGTGTGTGTGTTATGTGTGTGTGTGTGTTATGTGTGTATGCACGCTCCTATCGAGATCCAGCTGCAACTAAACAAACAGCTTCTCAAATACTGCAGACTAGTAAAGTGATCTTATCTTAGTGGCCTTGACACAGAAAAGACCTGATCATGAGTCTTCATTTTTCAGTGTCTATGTTGACTCGTGTGTATGTTTTTAGACCTTTCCATGTTTTATTCAAAAGGACAAAAAGGGAAGAGGAAAAAAAAAAAAAAAAGTCCTTTTAGAAGCGAGTGTTGAAAAATGACACTCAAGACAGGCCTCTCTTTGCTGAGCTGTTTGAACTATTATTGTGTTTACTTTGTATTTCTGGGCATTGATATATTTTGCTTCCTAGTTTAACAAGTAACTATTCCTGAGCTAGTCGCCCTCACCTCTGACCCCCTCAGGCCTGGGGGGTGGCAGCTGTTGATCAGCATCGCTCCTCCCTGAGACACGTAGACGATATGTGATAATAGACAAACCGCTTCTTCTTCCACCATCTTTCTATCCTCTTCTTCTTTTTTTTGTGCTAGGTTTTTTTTTTGTTTTTTGGATCGTATCTTAGGGAAACTGAATCAAGCTACACGGCATTGAATAAGCTTACTATTTTTTTTCTTCAGGTTGGTTGATTCCATAGTCCATGTGCTTGGCCCTGATAGTAGTCCAGTGTCAAAACTAAGCTAAACTCCTGACTCTCAAAAAGGCAGGAACTGAAATGTTCACAGATAAAAGAACCTGGGCCTCAGGATCTGAAACATTTTAGAAACAAGGTGCAATATCATTCACTGAATTTTCTTTATTCTCCATTGATATGTTTGTTTTTATCTCTTTGTCTGTCAGTCATGACGATGTATAGATATTCTATGAATATGTTCTGAATGATTTAACCTTTTCTCTAGTTCTTCCTTTTGATTTGAATAAACATTTTGTTCAAAAGACCAATGGGCTATGATGCTTTACCTTGTGCATGATTACACATAATTACATAGTGCACCAAATACATTTACTGTTGCTTTGTTAATACGACAGAATTTGAACAACACACCCTGAGAAGACTTTAAATGCTGTAAGCTGTAAATGATTTATGAGAACCTGTGTACCCTGCTAGGAAACCAAACTATTTGGGTCATGACAGCTTCAGTTCAGATCATAGACTGTAAGGTTCAGATACACACAGGTTGACCACAGATTATTCTCTAAAAGTGCAATACTGCCCCTGGAGGTGGTTCAAGAACTGCACTTGTCTTGGATGGCAGAGGTTGCAATCCAGTACAGTTTCAAAGCTTTTTACTTCAAAGTCTACTTCTATTTCACCTTAATGGGCAAGTTTAAATAATTTGTTTATAATTTACACCTTACTAATATTTCCAGTTTGTTTTCAGGGTGTCATAGATGGTATCTCCCCCGCCCCCCTTTCAAAACAGGAATACCACTTATTGTCCCAAAAATGTAGCCAAACATGGCCCACAAGGCCCTGGTTTTATGTATTTATCCTGCTTGTATGTGTGTCAGAGGATTAACACAGGGATTCCTCAAGTAAGAAGAGGAAAGGCTAGAGAGAAAAGCTGCTTTCATCTTTACTCAAGTACCCTTTGACTTGAGTTATGCTACTGCTTCAGGCCTTTGTGAGCCAGACTAAAATATTATGTGTATACCTTAAAAAATGTCCTACTTGATGTTATCTTCTCATTTGGTTTTATATATGGATAAGGTCTCAAAAGCTCTTGTTCCTAAAAGTTTTGAAAGTGTTATAGCAGGAATAGTCATTTGAATCTCACTTAACATTTTTTTGAAAAACAAGACGCTACTTATTATCCAGATTGTCATTAAAAAAGCCAAAACATAACATGACTGTTAAAAAAGGAGCATGTGCAACTGAGAGCACACCTCTCGAGGAAAGTCTCTGAGACACGTTTTACGAGTTGATGGCGACAGGCCAAATGAACCGCAGTCACAGGTCACCATATAGTGAAAAAAACTCAACATGATTTATTGATCCCTGTTTAAAGATGCATGCACACGATAGGACATGGTGGCCTGCTGCAGAGCACTGATAAAGGAGACATCTATTAATAATTATTTTAAGTGTTTTTGTACTTTCTAATACACAGGGCTTAAGTATTGAACACTTATTTTTAACTTTCAACTCTTTGTTTTTTTCACTCAAGTCTTATTTTCACAAATGTGCTAACATTTGCTCAGCATTTTCATAAATATTTCCAATCCATAGATCCATCTAGCTTGATTTGTTTCAGGCTTAAGTCAATATTTACTTAAATACAACTTTAAACATTGAACTTGCAAAGTATGATGCTTTCTATCTTTAAATGGGCTTACTCTCTTCCAGTACCAGTTTGTCAACACATGACCTATTTATAATAGTTGACAATCTGCTTGTTAGCAGTCAATCAATTTGACTCGTATATGGACTTGCATATTACGTCAGCCCGGTTTTTTACTAATTGATTTTGTTTGAAAATAGGAGCATGAACTCAGTAAATTCGATCGGGCCGTGATGTGAATGAAAGCACTGTACAGCTCAGTGTGTCTGAAAGGTCAAGCTGCCACAAATGCACAAAAAAAGCACAGAAGTCATTGCTGTTACATAACTGAACCTAGCACTTCTTGAGCATCCTCTGTGATGCAGGAACTCTAGTGTGCTAGCATTTTTACCCAAAACGGGTTATTTAAACACAAAGTGATAGGTCGACGGCTTTTTAGTGAGTTTTTGCACATTATCAGTTTGAGCCAGCATCAGCGATGACTCAGCAGCTCTGTCAGCTTTGACCATGCGCTTCACTATGCCTTTGTCTCCTCCCCTTCTCCCCAAATCCCCATCGCCCCTCGGACCCTTTTGACTTTGGTGGGCCCGGTCCTTTGTGGGTGTCTGACCCCTGTGAAATGAAAAAAAAGAGGGGGAAGGGGATTATTGAGGGAGAGCATAGATTGGGGCAGCGTGCGAGCATGCATGTGTGTGTTGATTAGGGAGTGCTGACACTACACAGGCCTCAGCTGTTTCCTCTCACCAGCTAATCCCGCTACCCAGAAGCCCCCTGTTATCCAGAGGTTCTCGGCAGCCATGCTGTGACCAAGCACGTTCCGGGTGGAAGGGGGCTGGACAGAGGCCCCCCTCTCATACCCCTGTTTGCCAATGCCACATCATCACTGTGACATAATAGAAACACACACACACACACATCTCTGTGCTGAGGCTGCATCCAGTGAGCGCAAGCTTTCTCCCAAACAATGAAACATCTAACGTTACTACAGTTCTGAAAGTACAATATCCAAATGTGCCCATCACTTTCCTGGTCAAGTAGTTGCCCCATTAAAGAAGTAGTCTCTCCTCTGTAACTAATAACTTGAATAATTGACAGAATTGAGCTGCTGTTTGGTTATCATTAACAAATGTGTCTATCTATGTTACTGATTGATACTGATTTGTGTTAAACATTAATTGTTCCTATTAGGAAATTTCAACACATTTGATTCAACCTTATTTCTAAGTTTGATTTGTGGGGGTAAAAGGAAAGAAAAGCCTTACTGGGACCAGGTCACAGACTCCCTGCCAGATATATAGCACTATGGGCTATCTTTGTTATATTATCTAATTTTAATTACTTATTACAATTTTTACAAACTAATTGTCAGTTTTTGGAGTTATGCTTATTACTTAAAGTGAGTCTAGTGGTTTAACCACTTATAAATATTCATATTTGTGTTTGCATTCATCAAAAATATCTATGATGCATTTTAAATCGGATATAGGGTGTTATTAAATGTGTAGCTGTAATGAAAGAAAAGTATTTTCTCACATCATTCTTCACAGTGAAAGTCAAACATTCAACTCAAGTAATATTATAAAAACAACTTTTGAGTTGGAGTGGTACAGGTTTCCAAAAAATATCCGTCCAGGACAGTAAATAAAGTATCACCAGATACTATAGTCATAAACTTTCCCATCATCCTTTACCAACATCCCCTCACATGCTCACACACAGCAGCAGCTCTGCTTGAGCACAGACTTGCTCTGTGTTTCTCATTGGAACAAAAAGGAGATAGAGCTACAGATAGACTGAATGGAGGCGGAGGGGGGAGCCATGTTTTTTTTTCTTTCTTCTTTCAAGGGCTTTTCTTCGTGAACTTTCTCGGCAGCTGGTTCATTCCAGTTTGGAGCACTTGTGCGTGAGGGGGCTGTCAGCAGAGGCTGCTGTTTTTTGCCACTGAAAAGCCTGACTGTTTTTCGACCTTGCAGGGAACAAGTTGTTTACTGTCACTGAACACACCGCGTTGGACGGCTTAAAGACAGAATAACTTACCATAACATACAGATAAGGCTCCAACTTACCTATTTTCTGTGGTGTCATATAACCAAAGGCAAAGCATTCAGATGACCCTCCTCTTGACCTTTTGTCCCTGCCTGTCTTTGTCTACACATGTGTGCACACTGCATTTCACTGCATAAACATTTTAAATGAATGATGACAAAGTGCATCCATCGCTTATATATTTCCGGAGGGCTTGACTGAGGCCCCTCTCCAAAAGACATGATGTCAGATTCCTGCTCTGGGTCTGACCTCACCTTGCTGCTGTGAGGCTTACTTTAAAATGTATAAAACTTTGTTTTTTAAAGAACAAAGGAAAGGTCTCTGTGTTTAGCAGTAGCATGAGAACAACAGCCTTTAAAGTCAGACTGCATGTAATTTATGATGATGGTGCTAATTGAAAATCCATTTAAACGCCCTCAGTGGAGCTGTATCTGCTGCTGCAGCGCTCCATGTTTAGTGAGCAAAGGAACCTGATAGCTGGAGTGACACTGTGCTATGTTCCCATGCCAGGACTCCCATCCCTGCCATACCAGAGTCTCAGCATGATCAGCATTCCACCACACACACACACACACTCACACACACACACACACACACACACACACACACACACACACACACACACACACACACACACACACACACACACACACACACACACACACACACACACACACACCCTTACGTAGCAGTACAAGTTCAGGACCTTGCTGTTTACAGTTGGGAAAAGTCCTGCGCAGTTGCACCTCTTTGAGCAAAAGATAAAAATAGATGAAGTCCAAGAAAAGGGTCAGGTTCAAGGAAAAAGAGATAATTAAAGGTGTCATTTAAATTGTCCTGAGGAATATACTTTTAAGTACTCAACTGGGACTTCTTAATCTTTTAATGCTTGTGAAACCTAAGTTGAGTTGTGTCGTAAATCCTGCCCTAAAGAGTCTGGAAGTAAGAGAGTATAAGAGACTTTTTTTTCCAGCATTCATTATCTGCAGCTTTATGCATCCATATTGTTTCTTTCATCCCTAAAGTTTCCATATTTGAAGGCAAATCTGCTTTAATGTCTGTTGCAACGCTACATGGCGCAAGTCTAAGTTATCATCATCCTGTCAGAAGGAAATGATGCATTAGTCAATCTGCACGACACAGGCACAAGGAGAAAAAACAACGTCAGCCTGACACTACCAACACGCTCAAGATTTAACCCACAACATAAAGCTGTGGAATAACATGCAACTCAAATGACTGCATTTCCTAACTGTGGTGAGAGTGCAGGGAGCTGCTGCACTATTCTCAGAGCTGGAGGGGAGGAATGCGAGAGATATTCACCAATGACACCCTCTCCTGTTATGTCACACACGGATTTGGCTGCAGAACATAGAGGAGTGGGAGAAAGTCTGTTGTAGCCCTCGAAAAGACGCAATAAACAGTTGCAGTTAATGCCTTGTTACATGGTGAATCTATGAATGCTAGCCATTTATTGCTGTGTTTAAATATAATCTGTCTCTTTGAAAGTGAGATAGATCCCTGTTACTTTAAAGTCCCTTTCCTTGTTTGATGTAAGTGTTACATTTTCTATTTGGAGCATATAGAACATGATATCTAAATGGGAGGCTGCATGATTATGCAAGGTCAGACTGAGTGTGTTTTTTATACTCTCTCTCTCCGGTCAGTCACCTTATGTTCGGCTGCAAGGGGAGAAGAGGCCAGGCTGAGGAGTGCTGTTTCACCACTTGTCTTATTTTACCCTGTCGTTCCCCTGTGGAAGTTGCTCAGTTTCCTTTTTTAGCCATGGCTGACTCATAGCAAAGCTAACCCCCTTCCCTCTCCTCCCCTCTCCCCCTCAAAGGCCCTGCTCAGCTTTAACTCTCTCTCTGCACTTGCTCAGATTCTCCTGAGTCACAGGGAGCTAAAGAAACCCCCCCTTCCCTTCCAATTCTGCACCCCCACCCTGCTCATGCATCTCGCTCCTGAAAAACAACAGGTGCAGCGGGGCCTGCAGAGGGCGGGCTGTCTGGTTGGCAGTATGTCCAGGCCTTTCAGTCACTTCTCACTGTTATTTCACCCCTCTGCCTCCCCAACGTCCAATCTGTCACACTCGTTCCCATCCTTCACCCTATCTCTGTAAACCCTATCACCCCTCGTTCACCTGGCCCTCCAGTCTCTATCTCTGGATTTCTATCACCTCTTTCCTGCTCTTGTAATCTCCTGTTCATGGCACCCTCTTCCCTACTGGTTGCACTTTTTTGTCTCTGGTAAATTATATATAGTCCTCTTCAAACTTGCCTACACAGCATTGAGCCTATCAGAGTATGACTTTCTGTTTCAAAAATACAGTTTTTTCCTTTATTTTCCCCACAATTTGTACATCTGTCTCAACAACTTGATCATTCTTTGCAAAACTACTTCCCAGTTTCCCTCACACCTCACTCCTTATTTTGAGTTTGCTTACGAGAGAAATGTTATTTTATTTTACCCTCTGAATGTACTTGAACATTTCTGACCCCTAATCAAGATGTTTCTGATGATCATGCTTTAGCTGCCTGTATGAGAGCCGACAATGGAAAATGTGTTTAACCTAAATCAAGATTCTTTTAGTTCCCCCTACAGACTGGAGCAGACTCGACATACTGGATAGTCCTTTGTGTTGCATTTGTTTATATGTTTTTGGCTTTTATTCTTAAAGCACTAAACCATGTTTATTGTCAATATTTTTTGCAACGTATTCCGAACCTGCAGCCTTTGTCTCGTAATAGAAATGTTTTTTTTTGCGGCATATCAGCCCTGACTGGCAACTTTCTGTCTGTTGTATTGGTCTAACATTTGCCCTTTGCATTCAGCCTATATAGTTTCTAGGCCACCACTCGTGTTGTTCACACTTGAGGCTCCAAACATCACATGATCATTTCTTGTCTCTAACCTAGATCCCTATGTTGAACACCCTGTAGGTGATAGCACACTGACTCCCAGAATAGCATGGGGGCCTTATCCACACAGTTATACTGGATGAGTTGTATAGCTTAAGAGGGGGGTGTACCTGTTTACAGTTCTTTTTTTTTTTTTAAATATTAGCTGAACAGCATCTCCTGTGGTAAATACACTTCCTATTGTAAAGTCCCTCATACAAATGAACTATTCCTTTTGATTTTTTTCAGACTAAAGTAACCCAGTCACTGTTTCCAAGGGTGTGTGTTGATGGCTCGAGGTACTCTGCCTATTTTGGGTTTATATCCTTATAGCCTTTAGCACTGCTGTTGCACCATTAAGACATAAACCTTTTTCACGGTGAGGAGAACTCGTTAAAACTTCTCTTTGGCCTTGCTGAAAATAGGACGGGGACACTTGCTGTTGATTCATCTATATATGATCTGACATTAAGTTTGACCCTGCAGCAGCAGCAGCAGTGTTTCTGTAAACAGTTAAGATGAGTGACGATGCTTTCCTCTCCTCAATCAGTTGTTCTTCTTTTTCAGTTTTTATAAAAGGTGTAAAACAGGAAAACAAAAATATCCAGATTGTTTTTCGTATGTAAAATCTTCCCCAAGGCTTCTCAGTTTGTTGACTTATCCGTTATTTATCAACATCTCCAGAGTTTGCGTGGAAGTCTGCCGACCTTCAAAAGGCATCTTTCGCAAGGTGTTATGTTAAACAGTTTGAAAGCTATTAATGGAGCACAATATTAAAAACCACTCGGCCAATCCAACATTTTAGCAACATCTCAGGTGTAGCACGGCACACTGCTGACACCACTTAGATTTATCCTCCTAAACTGGTTCCCAGACATCCTGGGACTTCAGCTCATGTTCCATAAGTTTCCATCCGTCTGTCTGTCTGTCTGCCTGCCTGTCCGGTCTGATCTGGACCTGCGGGCCTTTCCCAGAGTTCTGTATTTGCTCCTTGGGTAAGACCTACATGTAAACAACATGGTCGCTCAGCCCAGCTGCTGTCCGTAAAGTTGAATCCAGCAGAATGGACAGGAATGACCAGGTGGCTATATGAGAAGCGAGGTCACATTAACACCCACAGGGGACACACACAAAAACACACACTGTCATTCTACAGCCAAGTTATGCATCCAAATTGTCCCCTGGCAACACTCTATCTTGTGTCTCAATGAACATTTAATGAAAGCCACAAAAGATATTAACCATGAAAAAGTGGGAGCTGCTGAAATGTTGTTGTGAGAGAACTCTGCGGCAACAGTGTTACACAACAAAGAAATGATCAACAAGTGAAACACTCTCACTAACACATATCTCTTCTGTACTGCTTGAGATGTATTACCAAAATATATTTTCTCTACAAAAACCTGTTTATCTGTGTCAGATTGATTGCATGAAACCAAAACTTGTATAAAAGTTTTCCTTCATTCTCTTTTTAATTAGAGATGATGTGAGGAGCTTGAGTCTTCTTTAAAGCCTGTTCATTTTGTTTTTGTTTGTACAAAAACTAAGAGGAGACAGAGTGATGTGAGCGAAGGCGTCAGCAGAGACTTTTGAAGACTGATCAAAACTTAAATCATACAATGTCATGTTTACTTTTTTTTCTTTTTCACAGACGATCCGGTGGAGTTATAGGGGATTTTCTGTCCTCGTTTTTTGTTTCTTTTTCCACCATTTCTCTTTGTCGTAGATGCCGTCTTTCAGTTTCACCTCTCCTCTCCTCTCCTTTCTGAGCGATGAATCACCACTGAGTCATGAGGGTCCTGTAATGGGCGTGGCCTGAGAGTTTCAGCTGACAGGGATCAGCCAATAGAAAGAGGGGGATGGACCACACCTTTGATAGTACCACCCCCCTCAAACATCTGACTGCACACACACACATACGCACACACACTTTCAACCTCCACGTGGTCCAGATCAGCAAGAGCGAGGCCCCTCTTTACGTTCAAAGAAGCTGTTTAAAATCTTTGCAGTGCCTTCTTTCCTTTAGTTTTTTAAACTGCATTTTTTTCAGCCACTTTTCACTTTCTTTGTTCTTCATCTTTTCTTTAGTTTGAAGTCATACCAGGCTTTAACATTTCTCCTCCAGGCTTTAAAGGCTTCTCTGAACCCTCCTATTTTCCAAGAATTCACACACTCAAGAGTCATTTTAGGACAAGAGCAGTCAGGTCTGGTCTGCACCAGTTCTCTGACTGTCCATTGAAAACTAAAAGAAAGAAAAACTAAAAGGCTTCTCTTATTTCACTGACTGAGTCAGGTTTTGGCAGCGGGTCTCTTTTCCCTCCAAATAAGCCGAGCTGCAGCAGTGAGTGCTGCACAGAGCGCCGCTGATCGTCACTGTGAGCTGAGCAGACAGAGAGGAATGTGTGACACACATCAGAGCAATCGTCTTCTGACTCTCTGTCTGCTCAACATGTGCTTGGCTCACAGCGAAGTGGATGAAGACAGTGGGAGATATGAATGGTAATGTCAAAGTAATGTGATGATGTGATGTGTTCAAACTTTCTAAGCACTTGATAGAAAACAAGCTCTTTGCATGATATTTTATTAAACGGCAGTTTCAAATATTTGATTCTGATTGGCTAATAACACAGAGTAACAGTCTGCCATCCCTTGAGAGCAGACCGCTGTTAAGAAGAACAAACCAACCATAGAGCAGATGGTTGCCAGGGACACGGCTCTAATCACAGACTGTGAAGGACTAACTGTACTCATATCAATCCGCTGAAAGAAGTCCAGTTGATTTGATGTCGGTATGTTTACTGTGAGAAAAGGAGCAAAGAGAGGTTAACAGCGGAGGAAAGCAGAGAAAATGCGCAGAAACTGTTCACTACTTTTGTCGAGAAATCCACCAAACTAAAGATGGCACAAGAAGGACAAATCATGAAACATGGGATACTGTGGTGCTTTAAAGACTGATGAATGAAAAATAAAACATCAACAGACTCCGTCAGTGATCAGACAGAAAAAGTCTCAGATTGGTTCACCCTCGCAGTGAGCTCTCGCCAGGATTTAGATGTAAAGATTTGGTTGAAATCAGATCTAATCAAAGACAACAATTTTCAACTGCTAAAATGCGATTTTAACATCAATGTGTCAGAAACACAATTTTGTTTCTAATTTTGATAACTTGTTAATTCTATTATTAAAATAGAGAAATAAATCATGACGTTTGTTAAATTTCACTTTGCAGTGTTGGACGAACTCCTGTCAACGCAAAGACTTCATTTCAGCTCATTTTATTTTTCATACAAAAAGCATTAACTTGTTGCCTCAGGGGCCTTGTGCTGTTAAAAAGAAGGTTCAGAGACTTTATAAGGGGAAAAGAAAAAAGAAGAAGACTGTGCTTTCGCAGATACTTGATCTGCACAACTCTGACTACCTCGACTGACAGACCCCTGGGTGCTGACTTAATTACTTGATACCTGACAGGTTCAGAATTTCACACAAACAAATGCACACTGAATCTTGTAAAAGAAGCAGGTTTCCCGGTGAAATGTGGTCCAAAGACAACATGAACACATTAAAATAGTCTTTTTTTTTTCAGTTTTAAAGTATTTTCAATGGAAAGTACTCATTGAGTTATCTGGCTTCAACATCAGTGTAAATGTTCTTAATGTGAGTAAAAACAGCTTAGCCCATTTTAGAAAGGTCACTGAGTTAGCCACCACTATGGATGCAGCTCCCACTGTAGATTTCAACAGACTATTTGCTTAACGGAATAAATAAATAATGTATAGTGAGCAGGTTGTTATTGTGCAGATTGATACCCCTCTCACTGTACATTATCCCTTACTGACATTCAAAAAATCAGTTTGATTTAAGACTTTCAAAGCAACTATGACACCTATTATCTCGTTGTTGATCTTGTCCTGGGCACATGTGGTATCCTCTAATGAAAAATCTCATCCTACCCCCTTATCACTTCAAAAGTCCATTTTTTTCTGCTTTTGTGAATCAAATAAATGCATCAGTATCGATTTGAGCCTGTTCAGGCAGTAATAAAAACTTTATGTTATGTTAAACTAGTGTAAAAGATTCCAAGTCAAAACTCAATCTAATTCAGGAGAGCAAATGACTAATTTAAGTAAAAAAAACATATAATATTGATGAACAAAACTTAATCTCTCTTTATGTGTTGCTGTGCCGTTCATAAAGTGTTTGTTTTCTTGGTGCTTTCAGTGTTGACAAAAGCACATTTGCAGTTTCTTATTGCGGTCGGATGAAACACCTACACAGCTAACTGTAATGGTAATAATAGCACACACAGCATGTGGTTCCCTGTGTTACCCCCCTGCGCCTTCCTGTGTAACAACAGGTGGGAGACTGTAAACAATATGACCTATGAGGCGAGCGGAATAAAAAGAAGATCACATTATTAACTCCGAATGAGCATTTCCTGGTAAACAAGTTCAAGGTACTAACAAAAGGAAATATCCCCGAGTGAAATCTCATAAAGTGATGTGAGCTGATTTGTGAACACAGCAGGTATATGTTCAGAAAATATCCTCACATCTTCATCACAGTAACTCCATTGTTGGACAGTCAGCTTGTCCACCCTCAGGTCCGGGCCTGTCTGCCTCAAGGTCGACATTTCATCAGGCACACACACACAACAATAAGTGATATTGTTCTCATGCAGTCAGAACCTGATCAGGCCGGCTGCTCTGACTCACGCTGCTGCTGTTGTTGCTGCAGAAGAAGAACTGCTGGATCAAACTAGTCGTGTCTGGCTGAACACACACAGAGGAAACAGTGTGACACAATGACTTTCTCTCCCTGGTGACTCACTTCCTGTAGTCTGCATAGGTCACACGTCTCTTCCCTGAGGTCACCGATGAGTATTTCCCTCTGTATCGCTTCACTGCAGTAACTTTCTCCTCACTTCCATCCTCTTTCTCTAAGCCGTTGTCCTTAGGGAGCTGTCTGTCATCTGTTAGGACTGCTGTGAGTGAGAGCAGGCTGCAAGATACGCCACATTTTCACTTATTGATAGTGAAGATAGTGGTGTTAACAGAGTTCGTCTTCAATGCTGAGGCTAGAGAGGGCTCCTGCTTTCCAGCCAAACTAAATCAAATCACTCGTATAACAAGGCGATAAATTCTGATTAACTTGAACTGAATCCAACAGGACGGGCGCAAACTAAGGTTATACAAGGAAGCAACGTTCCCACATGTATTAAGCGGTCCCAGCACTATCGGTGGGTCACAAGCAGGAACTGGTCTCAGCCTGCTCGACTGAGCAAAGCACGGGGGGGTCAGTTAGAGAGACTGATGCTGACTTTACTCCTTGCCACACATAGCTGGCGACTCTGAAATATTTAATCAAGGCTCTGCTCGTAATCTGCCTCTCTGCATACACAGAGTATGCACACAGACCCACACACAGAAACACGCGCACACGCACACACACACACACACACACACACACACACACACACACACACACACACACACACACACACACACACACACACACACGCACGCACGCACACACACACTCAATGTCTTTCAGAACACTGGAGTACAAATGGGTGTTGAGGTGGTGGTGCTGACATGCAATCTTGACCTGCACTGTTGATAACAAACAAACAAATAAAGACACAACACAACACAACACAGCTTTGATTCTCAAAAGCGTTTTCTTACAAACGAACATTGGGGATTTAATTGTACATTAACTTCAAATCTGACTCAGATAGAATTCTTCCTCTTGGAGAGGAGTATACTTCCCAACAAAACAAATCATCTAACAGATCGTGACGACTATTTCAGGCGGCTGTAGGGGGTTGTTGATCTCTATATACATTGCAACCTGCAGGCTGCAGTGTCAACTTTCCGGCACGTGAAAGCATAAATACTGTATCAGTGACCCTGACACATGGAGCTGCGTTGATTTACACACACACTTTAACACACATAAACCCACACCAATACAAATACACATGAATAAAGGAAGACCAAAAAGCACCAGCCACAAAAGGAAGATCCAGTTTTTTTGCCAACCAGACAGCATAGTGTGAACAAGATGACAGTGTCGTTTGCAGACATGAAATGTACCCTCCTCTTGGCCACACACGATCCAACATTTGGCCACACACCATCCAGCATTTATGCTCCTTGCTCAGCCATGTTGGCAAGGCCACCGCGGACAGTGTTGCCTTTCACTTAGCAGAATCACATTTCATAGAGCAGAACATGTTGTGTCCACTGTAATGTGGCTGAGAAACAAGGAAAGTTATCAAATGAACCACAACAAGCAAAGCCAAAGAAATTTTGTCTTCTTCTGTTCTCTTTGCACTATGCTTGAATTCATCATCCAGGCCTTCTCTGCTTTAACATGCTGTCAACATCAACCAATACACCTGGTCGCCTCTACATGCTGTATTGATCTATGATGTCTATGTCTATGGCTCAAGACGTCCTGGCTACCACGCCACAAGGCTCTCTTTAAATCCAGCTGACCTTTCGAGTCAGTAGACGGAAAGAGTCCAAAGGTTACGTTATCTGACCTGAGAGTCAGCAGCTGCAAATAAAAACTGAGCGAATGTTGGTCTCCTGTTAAATACGATCAAGTGGATCTCTTGTCTCGCCATCAAATTAGTCCAGAGCCACTAAAGTTAAGTGACAGTGGCTTGAATGTTTTTGCAAACATGAAGTGGAGATGAAACAGCAGTTTGTGGAGAGGACTGGCTAGTCTCAAAATCATCTTTGCAGAAGGGTTACTTTTTCAACAACTTGATTTTGTATTATGTTGCTCAGTAATGGACCAGAGTCCATGTCTGACAACTTTTCTTTTTAAGATTATGTCTTTATGGCATTTAGCTGGTGCATACTCCATCAAGGCAGGATTAAACTACAGCCTAAAGTAGTTAAGTGGATTAAAATTTGATGAGATATTTTTTAAGTCAGATAAAGGTAGAGAGAAAAAAACAGACAGGTTAGGCAGGTTCTGCTCTCGAGTCCAGACTTAACCAACCAGAGTGCTGATAAAACTTGAGCAATAACACAGAGACAGAATGTTCTTACCTTCTCTTTTATGGGCTTTTATGGATCACTCAATATTAAAAAAACGTGCTGCAGAAAAAAACGTACTGCAGAATCTCAGGCACTACTTGACTTGACTGTTACTCTGAGTGACTTCATATTGTGTGTTTAAACTCAGGACTCTTAAAAAGGCCAGGTCAGGGATGAACCAGACCACCTGCTGTTTAAGTTAATTAATTAATAGTTTAATGTGATATTAATTTCCGATTTATTAATTTCCATTGCCTTTTTTTAATGAAGCAAATAGCCCCTTGGGGATAGTACAGATATCCTCGATCCTCTGAGTTTCCTTTGTTTTTATTTCAACTCTGTTTTTAGTTAGCAAATGCAAGGCTACAATTAACATATTAACAGCAGCAGTTATGAAAACAATCTTATATCAATATAAAACAACATGGTGAGCAACGGACTCTCTAACATTTCCATATTTGGCTGTAGAAGGCCAGAGTCTTCATCTAATCACCCAAAAATAAATATGTTGGCTCACTCAAATTTTCCAGCACTGTGACATAATTGGCACTCCTGAAGCCACTGAACACCCTTCATGAGTTGTTGGTGATGTGAGACACGGTGAATGGGCGATGAGTGCGAGGTAGATGACCGTGCATTACCAGATTGTCTGCATAGAATTAAAAGAGCAGCACACACTGATCACACTCTCATCATAGAAATGTCATCATTAACTATCTTAGTTAAGGGTAATACAACATGTACACATGCATGTAAACTGACGTGAGTCCACATTTTGCTTCATGTCCTCACTGTGTGTGTGTGTGTGTGTGTGTATGTCTGTGTTCCTGCAAAGAGGATGATGATGGATGGGAAGACAACATTATACAAACACATGTCCAAAAGCGAACTCTCTTCAGCACCCTCGTTTATACATGTTTACTTTTGTTTGAGTCTCTCTGTCCTCTCTCCTCGTGTTATGTAACAATCCCTGCATTGCACTTGTGAATGAAGCTTCTGCTGACTCTGAGTACTACCTGCTTTCTGCCCTGCGGTGTGTTTCAGGGGCCGCTGACAGGAGCATGGGGAATGTAATATAGAACAAGCACCGTGCATGTGGGTAATACACAAAAATCACAAATGCTTACTAGTAGCACAAATCACCTGTACTTGACCGTGACCGTATTCTCAGGTTGTAAAAGTGGACAGAAGTGCTTTCTCAGCTGTCTCCGTTTAAGCCTCTTTCATGCTCTCTTGCTGAACTTTTTCTGTTGCACAAGATCTTCCAAAGCCTGTCATGCCTGCATACCAAGCTTTATCATTAATGTAAACGATGCAGGCATGACAGTTTGTTATGAGTGGTACAAATGTGACGCAATACTACAAATCAATTAGAACTAGTCTCACAGGTCTCTATGGTGAGTTAAATCCCTGAAATCAGCTCCCATGCTTTTCAAATTAGGCTACCTGCCAGCAAGTTATTGATAATCTGACAGACGTCACTGCTGGCTGATTGGTTGATGTCATTACACCCTCACTGCCAAGATACCCCTAATGAGGCATGTTTATTACATTCAGTCCGGTACACTGTGAGCAAACAACATGTACAACACATGGACACATGGCATAACCTTATAGTGTGTTTTCTCCACAAAATGCTAAATAGCCTATTATATCACAAAGATAACAAAGAGGCCAAAACAGGAATCATGGGACGTCACCCAGGGCAGCATGATGAGTACGTTACTTTTGCAGCTTTTGTCCTTTCTCTTTTACCCTCAGCACCAGAACAACTGTCTGGATTTTGTCTTTTAACCAAAGATGATTGTTTGACGCCAGGCGTTTCATGGGGATCTGGGTCACTCTATTGTGGTCTCAGATTGAATTGCATGTTCTATTAAAAGGTCTGGCTTTCAGTATTCACAGAAACTGTATACCCATCCATAGCTGAGAGAATAATAGGAGGTGTTTCTTACATTAATGACAAATAAAAGGACGAGTGAAAAGAGAGAAAAGATGGCATTATCATGTTCCGGAAAATCACGCCCATTTCATTGAATTTAGGGAGTGACATATTCCTAGGAAATTGTTGTTGTCATAATAGATGTGAATGGATCATCATTGAAAGAATGAACATAAACACAATCTCCTTTCTTTATATTTGATGGCGTAACGTAATGATGTAAAAGGAAAAGTCTCTATAACGACAAGGCTGGGGAAGATGTAAAAAGGGAGATCAGTGACAGCTCCTAAAATAGCACATGAGCAATGAGAGTCTGGGAGTTTTCATCCTCCTGTGCTTGATGTCTTTCCTCCTTTAGATCATGTTAAGACGGTGCTTGTTGACACAAAGTAGGAAGTGCAGACTCATCATCAGAGGATTCAAACATACAGACTGTAAATGAATGTGAATCAGCTGTTGTCTCCTCCCTTAGCCGTGTCATTCTTTCTGTGCACAGACAGATAGAGAGGGTACAGAAGTCAGAAGAGACGAAGGCTTTCCTCAGGCCTGGTTTCTCTTTTTGGTCATCAAGCTGTTCTTTTGACCTCTTCCAGCTAGAAGAGGTGGGCCTACATTAGATAGATTAAATACTTGTGCTTTATATGAATCCTATTAAACCCTAAGAAAGGTTCATCCTTGACCTTGGAAATACAAGTTTGAAAACTCAAGACGTAGTCAGGCATTTCTACAGTGGCGATTCTAGATTCTGTTGGGCCCCAGGCAAAAGTCTATTGGGGGGCCCTCCAACCAGTGTTCATCACCGATATGTCTGCCAGTGTCCCGACGTTTAGTCCTCTTCCCTTTTTTCCTCCCCTATGGATAACTCTTCATTTTTGCCTTGCTTGTTGACAAGCAGTGCCTCTGCATCTCTGAAAACATGTTCTTCTTAAAGGGAAATATTGAAACATAAAGCGGTTATATCTGATCTTTAAAGTAGCTGAAATATACTGGTGGGTAAGTTAAGCTAACTTTAGGCTTGCTCTATCTTAGACATCAGAACTTTCATATTGAAATTCTCATCCAACTCTTGGCAAAGAACTAACCTGTAGCGTTGGATAAGTCTGCAGTTAATTACATAACGACCGTATGCTATAAAATATGCCATGTGCACCAGGTTCCCTCGTGGTCAGCAGTTACTTCAGATTTGTATCAGTGGGACTGAGCAAAGGGCTGCAAAACCGTAATGATTTCTTGCACTGCCTTATTCTCATGTAGCTTCAAAAACACAATTAATAAAGATGACATAACACAGCCATGGGCAATGCAGTTTACTCTAATGGGTGTATAATGGAAATACCTCAGAGCTGTAATGTCGCTGGTAAAGCATAAAAATTAATTGCTTGTGTCCTAACTGCTTTCTTAGAGAGAGGTAAACTAAGAAACAGGCAAGTGTGTCGTTTAATGGCGTTATTTGCTTTCCTTTTCTCATCACAGCAATGTGTTCTTAAAATCCCAGAGGAAAAACTCAGACTGATGAATAGAGGATGGGTCTCCAAAGTGATGTTATAATATTACAGAAAACAGAGAAGACCCCAAACTAAACACGTATCGCTTCCTCCCCCACACAGGTGGAGAGAGAAAACTGAAAAAACAGGGAAAAGAATAATTCTGCACCTTCATCAACACCAATTCGCTCTCTTCCTCGAGTGGGCGAGCTAGATCAATAAGTTTTACATTTTCCAGTGCTTCAAATCTCTAAGGTAGTTCCTAAATTAAAAAACTTGTGTGAGAGTATTTCTTCTCTTCTCTTGTTCTTCTCTCTTTAGTCACATACCCATTTCCCCTGCAGGAGTATTCATGGAGCCGTTAGCCTGTGGGTATTAAAGAGAAAACACTCTCTTTCCTGTTCTTTGAGTTAAAATGTCTTCAAGTAGCAAACTCGTCTCCTCAGAATCAGAAATACTTTATTAAATCTCGGGGGTATATTTTGGCCCCTGCATTCCTCCGTCTCTTAAGTGTCTTTTTTAGTGCAAATCTCTTGGGCAGTAAAAGTAACAGCTTCTTATACAACCACTAACCAAGTTCAGAGGTCGGACAAGTGTTGGTCAAACGCCAAAGGCCGTGGCAAGGGTCGAGTAGACGCTGGATTCCAGGAGATACAAAGCTCCAGCCAAAGTTTAAAGAAAAAAGTGTACCCACACTGTTAACCCTCCTCAGTCTTCACATAGCTAGTCAAAGATGTGATTGACAGAATATAAACTGTAAAGTGAACCAGATTCAAACAAGACTGAAGACCTCATCAAGATCAACTTTTACAGAATTAGGAATATTCTCAGTTAATGTCCCCTCTATATTTCTGACATTATTCATTAGTCACCCCATAGTAATCTGGCTCTTTGACAGGATATGAACAGTTAAACATAGAGTGAGCCAAATGTCAAATATCTTTGAAATCATTTATTAACAATGTTACACTTCACTCAGCAGCAGTACCTCAGCTGAGTTGCTTGGTCTCTACAGGAACAAAAATCAAAATATACATTCAGAAACAACTCCAGAGGGTGCTTAAAAAAAATTAATTTAGTAAAACACTTATGTATATGTTCACATACAAAGATATAAAAAAAAACAGATATACAGTAAAAATCACATACAGTATCAAACATCTATTAGAAAATGTTCTATTTAAAAAACAGTTTTTAGTGCAAAAGCATTTCATGATATAAAAATACTGTGCTGATCTGATATGAGGGACAGCGGGGGCGTGCGTGAGGCGAACAGGTTAGAGGTGTGTGTCTGCTATGGGGATCCGCCTCAGCTCCACTATCTGTGAGTTTGTGATGCTGCCTCCGTCGTGGCTTCCAGGGATGGACTCGTTATCGCTCACATTAAGGCCGGTCCCTAAAAAACAGACAGAAATGAACACTGCAGCCCAAAAACATTTTCATATTCTCTCAAATAACTTTTTACGATGTGAGTGGATTTATTCTTCATATCATTATACTCACAGTAGTTTCATTATTGAAGTACAACAAATCCACACAACATTTAAATCGGTAGATATCAGTCCTTTTAGTGCCACAAAGTATTACATAACCAAAACTATAAGTTACAATCTGTGTTATCACACATCTCTTTGTACAGTATCTGGTCATCATTCTTATAAACGAGGCAGACTCACTCTCTGCGATGTAACAGTGGGCAATAAAGTGCCCTACCGAGGTCAAAGAACAGTGTTTTACAGTCTGTGTAGTAAACACATGAGTAGTCATTCTAAAGCACTACAGCTTCGGTATTTCAACTACAGCAAACTTATAACCTGCACAGAGTTCACGATGTGATGGAGAGATACTGTTTGTTTGTTTGTTTGTTTGCAGGATATATCTTTAAATGTTCCAGAGTTTAACATGTCGACTATCAATCACTTTTTCACTCTGTACATGGCCCATAGCATGGAGATTAATAACAACTGATGTATTTGGATGCAAATTCAAACTCGTACTTTTGCATGTTTATATGGTAATTTGTACCTTTCTGCTTGTAGAAGATGTTGTATTGATATGACTTGAGTACCTATGATACACAGTTCTTATTGATAAACAATAAACACCGGTCTTTAACTCATAAAAGAAGGTGACGTATGACTCCCCATGACATAACCAGAGGAGCCTCCAGGCCCACGATGCTTCAGGTAAGATAAGAAAAGACTACACTAAAACAGTAAAAGACACAAGTTAATGATCAGCTCTGAGTTGTACTTCGTAGAGCACTTGTGCCAAAAGTACGTCTGTGTGTGTGTGTATATGTATGTGTGTGTGTGTATGTGTGTGTGTGTGTGTGTGTTATGAGTTAATAGTTCACCATTAAATGAAGTGTGAAGACCTTCATTACAGCACTACTCCCTGACCCTCATCAGGTGGTGTCCTGTTCTTTTTCTGAATGATCTTTACTGCTCACTGACTGCTTGAGCTCACAGCAGGTTATAAATTCGGTGTGACGCATATGGAGAAAGAAAAAGTCAGAGGTCAGGTCACTTTCACGAGGGAAAGTGTGAAAATGAAGAGTCTTTCCATGAGCAGAGGATTAAAATCCATCTTTATCAGAATATTTCTACAAACAAAAGATCGAATGTCCCCCAGACAGTTTTATTTTCCCGAGGTGATGCAAGAGAGCTACAAGTAGCTGACTGATTCTTCTTCATTAAACCTCACAGATTCGCCTCTGTGCTGCTCTGAATAATATGAGTGATTACTTCATCCTGCTGAGTCTGCAGACAGATAAATTCTCTGACTTGTTTGCTGTGGCCTCTGGGCTATTTAAGGTTGAACACACCAGCAGCTCTGGACAGCAGGGTGAGGTCAGGAGAAGAGAAGATCAGCGACATAGATGAGCAGTGCTGCACAACGACACACAAACAAACACAGACACACACAAGCACACACACACACATCTCGGAGATTCATGCTGTCAACGCACAATCAATAAGAGGATAAGATGCTATCTCTGTCTAATATATTAACTCAGAGTAACACAATCCTCACAGACTAAGCCACAATCATTAACACCCGTAAGCTCCTAAGAACTCACACCTGCTAGGACAGGGTTTTAATTTGGCTGTCTCCATGGTAACACGTTTTGTTTTTCTAGGATGCATGCTAGCGAGTGCCTCTGCATATAAGCTTACACTGCACTAAGGTAACAGACTTTGTGAGAGTCCAACCAAGTGAAGCTGTATTGTTAGATGAAGCCTTTCAAAGGCTGGCATTAAACAATAATTGTTAATTATCTTAAAGCTGGGTTAAAAAAGGTTTTCAATAGTGAGCTGTCAATCAACAGGAAAAACACACTACTGGTGGGGACTAACAATGATCTGCAAATAACCCCAGAGTAATAATCAAATCCAGGGACAAACAGCAGACAGAGAGACACTGTCATCATGAATCCAAAGTATCTCCGTTTTAAAAAGAAAACGCTTCTTTATTTTTGAAGTCATGTTGTTTGCTCATACATTGTCTCCACTCATTCTCCTGTCACAAGGCATGCTGAAGGCTGAAAATTCGATATTCATATTTTCACACAGTGCAAGCCTACTGACTATATACACTGTAGTTTCTAAATGTGGGGGTACAGCTCCTGTTGGCTGTTGTCCAGCTCAGTGTGATTCTTCTTCAGACTCTGTGGAGCAATTACTCATTGATTTAAGAGAGTGAGACTGGAGGAGAGGATGAACGTGTGTGTGTATATGTGTGTGTGTGTGTGTGTGTGTGTGTGTGTGTGTGTGTGTGTGTGTGCGTGTGTGTTTGATGTATCAGTAAGCAGTTTGGGTGCTCAGCTCATAAAAAATTGATGGAAATAGAAGAATGGTTTCCATGGCAGCAGAGTAGTACATGTAAGCAGAGGAATGACTAAGCAGGCCTGATGCTAATGGATGCTATAGATACTGCAGATATGTGCACAATGAAATACACTTTTTCTTGGTCTTGAACTTTTATAAACTCTCATTTCTATTGTTTTGGGGTTAAAGGCCTAGTTAAAACGTTTTTAAGCATGCTGTTTTTTCCAGTCAATATTAAAAAAGTTTTCTGGCCAACAAACTGTTTTCCAAATTGTGGTGACCTTTTGCAAAGTAAAAAAAAAAAAAAAAAACCATGGAAAAGTGCTGTGTTTAACAATGAAAGCACTGTAAGGGAAAAATGTTAAGGAAGGGAGAAAATTAACAATGACATATCTGAAAACTCACAAAGATGTGAAAACACTACTGATACCAGCATAGTGGAGGAAACTCAATATTATTTTGTGCTCCTGAATTTGAGGGGAAACAATAGCTGGATATAACATGAATCATTGGTGGTTAATTTGTTTTTTTGGTCAGATAGGGTAACGACAACACTGAGCCTGTTTTAGGGTGTAATGGTGCTCAAAAACATGCATTTGTGAAACAAAATAATTCAGTGTGAGGGACATGTATTGTGCTAACCCACATAAACAGAGTGAATGTTTGAGGTACAGTACATCTTATGTCGGTTAGATTCTCACCGGTTTTTAAGGCAAATATGAGGTCATCAAACTCCTGCAACTCCTCGTCTGCTGTCACCAAGTTGGTGTTGATGAAGCCCCCCTCGGTGGTGTACGTCCCCATCACAGGACTGGGTTTAAACACGCTGCTGGGCTGACTGCTGGGCCGCAGCGACGCTCGCTCCCAGTCTGCTGACACCTGTTACACACAGATACACTGCTGTATGAGCACATGAACACCACACGCAGGCTGATAATGTTCAGTGGTGAACTTCGATTGAACCTTGATTTCATGTTTTAATCATGAAGGATCACATGCTGGGCAACATTTGGGATTAAAAAAATCCTTTGAAACCAATCAAACCTTAAAAATGCAGCAGAAGCAAGTTCCTGAATTTTGATGTTTAGATCTTTAAGATGTGGTTTCAAAAATCTAGTTACTGAGACATGTTATACTGTTAATACATCAAAACCAGCTTCATTGGCCTGTTTGTAGTTGTTAAGCTGCATATAGCAGAGCTCAAATTCTTAGTGATTAAGATTCATACAATGCCCAAACACATTAACTTCACATTTTGCAGGGAGAAGTCAATCGACCATTCTCATAATCAATACACAGGCACACACGGACAAACACATGCTTAATTCAGAGAGCTGCTTTGCTGTCAGCCCTCTAATCATGTCTGTGAAGAGTTGGGGTCAAACACAGTGCATGTTGTCCAAGCACCCCAAAGGGTTAAGGCAGAGAGGTGGGGGTCACAGGGGGTTCATGGGGTGAGAGTGGGGTCAGTGGGCTTTGGCCTTCATACTGATTCAACCAAAGAAAAAAGAAGTGGAAACATTCTACCAGCACAGTTATTCAAATGTCAGCCTCTAATTCAGAGTCTAAATTTAGTGTTTGAGAGAGAAAAACTTCAAAACATGCATCCAAACAGAACACTTGGGCAAAATGAGAGAATGGCAGATCTCTGTTTTTTTTGTGTCTCTTATTTTGTCCACAAAAGAATCTGTAACATTTTGTCTTCACTATGTTGATTTATTATGCATTCCTCATCTGTCCTTTTACATGCATGAATGAGCATTCGTTGTAAGTCTGGTTGTTGTGCTTATGAGGCTGTTTAGGTGAATTATTGGTGAGTTCCATTTGAACTCGGAAATCAGAAAATTCCAAGTTGCCAGTGGGATAGGTCATCAGGAACGCCCCCTGAAGTCAGAACAACGACTTGGAAACTCAGAGGAACTTCAGTACCCAGAGCTCAAAATCCAACATGGCTGCCCTGTGCATCAACAGTAAAGTTAAGCTGTACATTATCGTGTTTATTACAAGGTGCAACACCAATGTTGAAGATTGAAGCTAATAAGAAATTAAAATGTTTACAGCCTGTTTCAAAAAAAAATTAATTGGTTTGATCAGCTCATGTCTTAATTGTCACACACTTTACAAGGGGTGTGAACTTTTAGATTTTAGAAGGATAAATGGCCTTTCAGATAGGACGCGGTGGGCACTGAGCGCCGCTGTCTAGCCCATTCATTGTGTATTGTGTTGCTCCTCGCCACTCCTTGCCACTGAGTTGAGCGACTTGAGCCACTCAGTTGTAACTCAGTCTTGTTTTTGTTCAATTAAACCAATCAAACCGTTAGTATCAAGTTCTAACAAGTGCAAGTTCTACCTGTAGACATGTTGTCATGATACTTTCGCAAAAAAAACGATCAAGTAGTGTTATCGCCTGGTATAAGCTAACACAACAAAGGTACTCCTGAAGCCATCCATGTTGCTCGTCCAACTTGTTTCCAACTTGTTGCAAACCTCTGATCTTGTGGCGTTATTGAAAGGGGGCTGGGAGTGGTGGGTAGGGGGCTGGGAGTGGTGGGTAGGGGGGGATAGCTGACTCAGACCTTTTTCATATCCACTTTAACAAACTGATCTTCCCATTCTTCTCTCACTTCCACCCCCTTCAACCTATATACTCCATAAATCGACACTCATCTCGGCACTCATAGCGCTCTCTATCTGCGCTCTGCTTTTTCTATCTGCGCGGTAGTCAAATCTCAGAGAGGCTAGAGTGTGCTCTCATGGATAAAAAGAGATTACAGGATTTCTCCATGTGGAGAGAGGATGAAAAAAAGAGGAAAGGAGGAGTTCCCATAAGTGATGGAGAAGTTAAACCTGCCCCCTTTTCCTTCTCCTTCTTACCAGCTCAGACCTTATAGGGTATTCTCCAGAGACAAGGTGGCTCATGAGAGCATGCGTATGTCTGCAGCATGTGTGTGTCTGTACAGTGTGTTTCAGTGGGTGTGTACATGTGATGTGCAAATATGACAGAAAGGTCAAAAGATTAGATGATGTGGGTGTTTGTGGGAGTAATGCAGGCTGACCATTTACACATGTTTTACACAGGTTTTACATAATGAGAATCATCCTGAAGCAGACAGGCCGAGACGGTGAAAATGTTTAAGTGAATGAGTATTGAGTGTTCTGAGCAACATGAGAAAAGTATGAGGGAGAAACGAGGACTTTGCAAACAGAGCCATGGGAATGAGGGCATGGGAAAAAGAGAAGGCAGAATAGAGGAAAGATAGAGAATGAAAATGACAGTTTTATGGTAAATTCCAGTTATGTATATAAATACACAAAGTCCAACTTTCATAGTGTTACTACTATACTTACTACATACTGTAAGTTACCATCAGTTAGTGAGATATGCAGGACCATCTCGCCAATGGGCAACAGAAAATTTGAATAATGTAAGTGAATTGAACATTTTTAGAAGAGGAACAAAACTCAGTGCACCTACAGTTCAGTTACAACACCTTACAGGGGAATTGCACATCAAAACTGCATTTGCTCACAACTCTGGAAGGTTAAAGCTAAACCAGGAAGTGAAGAGTCCTCTGGCTGCTCGGCCCACAGCACAGAATTTGGAGAACAAAATGTTTTCATAACAAACAGAAGTAATGGCCATATGCACATGCAGAACACCCAGACTATTAAAATGCAATTTCCCAGTTATGACATCAACAGGTTAAAGTTAGTGTGGAAATGTCATATGATGTAATCAAAGGAAAATGTTAATCATTGATGCTAAGAAGTATTGAACATTTTGGCGATAAATATTGTGAATCTGCTCAATCATAACATCTGTAATATGTCTACATTTGATTATCACTATTTCTGTTTTTGTGTTTATCTGCTGACGGCAGATTAAGCACATGCTGGCTTTGTGTACGTGTGTGTGTGTGTGTGTGTGTGTGTGCGCGCGCGGTTGTGTATACCTCCTCCATTGCACTGATGAGGTTCTGAGTTGACTTGCTGATGTCTCCTCCTACAGTAGTGGGTCCTCCTCCCTGGTAGGTAGAATCAGGACTGTCATGGCCGCTCATTTCGACTGTGTAACTTGCTTTAGTGGGCCAACACAGCTGGTTGTGCATGATGAAGTACACTGCAAACACATATAGGCCCTGTGGGGACAGAGAGACACATCAGATGTAAGAAAGTTCTTAATTCTCCACGGCTCTGATCCTTCATCTTTTGCAGAGCTCCTCAGTTCCATTAATAATTGATGAAAAGCTGCTGGCTTCATGGCTCAGTTTTGATTTCAACTCTGTTGCTTCAGCTGTCATGGTTGCTTGTAATGCCCTGTGAAATAGATACTTACGATATAACTGTACATGCTTTACATTTTAAGACTAACAACTTGTCTAACAGTAATCAAGCAATGCATAGCAATCGCACTGTAAGTTTCTGTTCATTATTAGCAGCAGTCTCTCTCTCCAGCATTAAGAATGGAGCATTACTTCATCATTGGGTGATGACATCATTGGCACCCTGGTATTTCTGCTTCCTCCACTTCCCCGTCATTACCAAATCCTCTTGGTCAACAGCACCAGGCCGCGAATTACCCCAAAACACCAGAGTGTGAAATACCACAGGGCCGTCATGTAATTCACAACACCCATCAGCCGGGCGATGACGGCAGACAAAGAAGGAATGAGTGCAAATCACAGTGTGTGAATGTGAGGGCAAACAGATGCAGGCAGACACAGACACCCATTCTGACAGATAAAAAGACTGTTTGTATGTCTCTCATTTAAAAATACCAAAATATGTTTCTGTACTCAAAGACAGAAAAAGAAAGATGTCTTATAATTTTAAAAGCAACTGATGTAAAATGAGATGGGGCTGGGACTTTAGATTAGTTAACTGCTGATTATGTCAACTGGATTTCTCTGGTTGCCTTGATTGTTGAAAATATGTGTTCAACAAAGACACAATTGTAATTATGTTTATTTAGAAAATGCTTTGTTTTCATACATATTCAGATTATTAAGATACATTTTACCAAACCAAATGCTTTAATGCCTAACAGAGCCTAAGAAACTGCAGATAAGGCCGCTGAAATGGCTGTTAACGTGCACCAGACTGTAAACCTCCTTTTTATAGGAAGGCCATCATCATTTCCCATGTAACCAAGGAACACTGACATAGAAAAGGACTTAATAACAGTGCTGATGGTTGCAATCAGCATTATGAGAAAGAAAACAGGAACCGTAGCTGGAAACTGTGTTTATAGGTGCACAGTAAAACAAGAACATCCAGCTTTTAAGAAAGAAAAAAAAGAGGCTACAAAAATGAAGAGATGGAAAAACTCACAAGCTTTAACACCTGGTGTTTCCTAAAGAGCAAACTGTTTGTGAGTGCTATGAATCAAAACACTGTCCATTAATGTTCCTGTGGACATGTCAATGAGCTCCACAAAGAGACATTTATGCCATGTCTTTTGAGAAACGGGACATTTCAGGGTTAGAAGCACGGGAGATTGATTGTACTTTAATTTGTAATTTTATTTGCCTGAAATAAAAGAAGGAAAAACCTCTTCTCTGAATGATAATAGAAACAATGAACAAAAGCACCCAGGTGTGTATTTATGTGTGTGGGTGGCGGCTCCATCACAACTGCGCTGTGGGTGATTAGCGCAGATCATTAGCAGGCTATGCAGCCGGAGGAACAGGCTTTACTACCAAAGGCCTGTTATGTAAGTGTTCAGAGGAAAGGCCACGTCTTTAGATATGGAGAGTACAGAACTAAGGAGAGGAGAAAGGACACAGGAGGTGGTGGGCAGGGGTGTAACCTTGGATCAAGAGAAAGTAAAGAGGGATGGAAGAGAAATGAAAGAGGATAAAACTGTGTAAAATGAAATCAGAAAAAAGTGGAGAGAGGAGAAAAACAAAAAGGAAAGCTCTACAGAAAAATAAAGAGAACTCAAAGGGAAAAAAACAAAGTTTTCTGAACTGACTCAGTTGAAAAAATACGGTTAATGTGCTATTGTTATTTCTTTAATTGAATTAAAGATGCTGCATCCCCTTCAATCCTAACATGAAAGTGATTTGTGATGTGTGGAGATCATTGTCTGTGCTCATAAAAGCAACAGATCTGTTTCCCCTAAATCTTTCCGGCCCTGTTAGAGTGGATTGCATGTGTGAGTGGACATGTGGGGCTCTGCTATTCTTTTCCATAATAACACACAGATATCCTGTGTGCTATTTTTAGGCGAGTACAAAGGTTCAATGGGTAAGAGGGGGTGAAATTGGATTGTAATGCATGGGATGTTTCTGACTGTCACAGAACAACGAGGGCGGTTCACTGACATAGAGGGCGATGCAGAAGGAGATAATAAGGGATGGCGCTTTGGTGATTTGATTATTGTCTTAATATTCAGCCTGATGTGGCACAGATGTGGAGCCAGAGTAAAGGGGGAGTAAATGGAGAATAATGGACGCATGGGATCCTAAGACAAAACGGTTAAACATGCTTTCTTTCAGAGTTTGGTTTTAATTGAATACTCTGCTGGGGAGCAAAGGTTACTTTCAACAAACACAGTGCTCCTTAACCTAAAGAGTAATCTGAGCTCTACAACACTAACAGAACCGTGCACAGCTGTAACATCTGCAGCTGTTTAACAGTGTTCAGTAATTAGCTGTTTGGAGGTGTGCCACAAAACCACATCAACAACAATGCCAAGGTAAACATGGAAAAATCCCATAATGGAAAATTCACAGCATGAACGAAACAACAACAACCGCTCTGCGCAACTTTGCAGCCATGACTTTGTACAAAGACTTTCCACCTCAAGGCAATGAAACGAAATAGAAGATTATAGTATTTAGGATCTGGATAAAGGATGAGCTAGCTAGTTTAAGTAAGCAGACAGTGGCACAATTGCAACAGGTGGTTATGCAGCGCCATTTCTTGTACAATATGGCAGTAAAAGATTTTTTTATTTAACCTTTTTCACATTAAGAACACAGATTCTAAAATGACGTGAAAATAAAGTGAAACTCAGGACAAGTTATCAAGCCACTGCAGAATAGGAAAAAAGCCAAACTGGAGAGCAAGGGTACATTTACACCTGGACGTGACAACCACTAAAACGTTTGGTATTTTTGTGCAACAACCCTTATAGAATTCATGCAGGCATAAGACAGACATGAACTTCTTTCAGATATCTTCAAAAAGTCTGCACTTGTTATGAATCCTGACAATCTCATTTTTGTTCCAGGTGTGCAGAGCGTTTGATGATAAGTACATTTTCAGTCTCATTGACCCAGATCCCTTCTGATTTTATTAAATTGTCATATATTCCCTGATGGAAGTCCCACAACAAAACAACATGTCAACCTCTCCTCCTGCACATGTCTCCCCTCTTCACACCAAAATAAATTCTGCGTGCTCCATAAAACGTGCGCTCACACGAACAAATCTAATTGCAACCATGCTTGGTTCATGGCAACAGCATCTTCATCTTTCCTTAGCAGCACTTTGTGAAATCTGGGTCAGGTCCTTGTCCTTCAGTTTCACTCTAATGAATACTTCTTTATTCCTATGGCAGACCCCGACCACAGCTCAGAGCCGCTCTCATTTAACTCTGAGCTGTGAGGCTGAAGCTGAAGCTGGGTCTGAAAATCAATGCCATAGCTCTTTTTTTTAAAAGTATAGTTTTCTTTTAGAGAATACTATGTATGAAAGGTTGGCTGTGAGCTTGTCCTGCTCAAGGCCAAGGGTGGAGTAAATGCAATGGGAGGCAATATATTAGGCAGGCATGAAGTCCTTTAATGTTATCTTTCTCCCCTCTTTGTGAAATAAGTAGTCCATTGCCATAAAGCCAGCAGCAGGAGAGCAGTGTTTTTCCTGGTACTTCTTTTAAGATAGACATCAGAGGATTTGCAGCAAAGAACTGTGAGGCCTTTGGCGATTAACTATAAACAAGAACACATTAAAGTCATCAGTCAAATTAAAGGCAGGTGTTGCAGAACAAACTTAGGAAAAAAAGGACTTTACAGAGCACCAACAAACTATTGGTCAGAGGAAGAACCTGACCACATGATGTCACAGAGTGGGACAAACTCTATTGGAGCTCATGAACAAGTGCTAAGTGCAACATCGAGCGTTTGCATTGACATCACTTCTCTTCATTAGTCACAGAACCAACAGGAGAAGTTTACTTTGGTGCAACACTGTCGTCTTTTACATGCTGATGCCACATATCACCACAGGCTACTACAGACCTCTAATGGCACACTTTACGGGCTGATGGTGTCTCTCTCTAGACTAGTAATGTAAAGAAAGGAACCTATTATATCAAAAGGTTTCCTGGATAACTCGGCATGAATGACACAATGAAGTCTCACAGGATAAAGTCCGTTTCCTCTACTGTTGAGTAAACACTGTTTAAAGAAGAGTGTAATCAGTCCGGCTTCTTTCATCTAACACATAACTAGATGGTCACTATAAATAATAAACATTGATATTTTCTAAAGCTTGCAAATTACCAATAGATCATCAAGAAAATGAAAATGAAGGTTACTTGTTTATATGACTTTAGACAGCAAAGGTTTAACCGTAGACTTTGTCAGGGAGACAGTTCAACCACATTTACCTAGACAAAAGACCTGCCATGTGAAAACAGAAGTAGATATAATACTAACAGGACAGATTATGGTTGCCATTACTAATAATAATATGTTACATTAATAAAGGAACAAACTACAGAAAATCCAGTTAGTTATCAGGATGCGTAATTGTGTCATCTATGTCCAAAAAATGAGTCCTTAATAAACTGCATTACAGATCTACAGAGAAGGGAAATGTATCATCTTTACAAGAAGTGAAACCATCTTCTAATCTTTGATAGTGTCTGTTATGGAACGTTTTATGGTTACGGTGGAAAGCGGTGGAAATGTCTTGGGGTTTCCAGCAGTAAGCAAATATTTTGTGATTATGTTATCTTGTGAATCATTAACACATGTTCTTTATCTCCTCTGATACTTTGAAGGAAGAGTTGGAATAAAGTCGGAACAGCAATGAAGAGAGTCGCAAAAGAACAATCGAAAACAAAGAGAAAGAGAGAGAGAGAGAGAGAGAGCGAGGGACATGATGTCCGGGAGAGGCTTCAGTGTGATGTGACACAAAGGTAACCCTGCCTCTCTCTCTCCACACCTGAAGGTCTTCTCGTTCTGCCCCACCAACACATCAAAGCTGGGCTTCAAAGAGGGGTGAAGTAGCCTTCATCACACTCTCCCTCTCTGTCTCTCTCTCCTTATGTCAACAAAACATCAACAAACACACACTCACACCCATCCAGTTGTGGCAACCCTCTGAAAGTCCCTTGGTTTATGAAGAACAAACACATTGTGCAAATATCACAGAGAAGAAAAAATATATGCTAATCAAAAAGTACAAATCCTCATATGATTATTGGCCCTTTAGCATCCCCACATCTCATATGTGATATACATATCATTTGTAGGGTCATTATTTGGAACTACTCAAGTAATATTGGGAGCTGTATGGAAAACTAAGGACGTGTATATTCCAATGATGTCAACACAAGTCAAACCTAAAAGAAAGTTTGGTAAAATCAAAAAATAACACCAACAAAGCTTGAGGGTGCATATAAAAAAAAGAGATTCTGTACAATTAACAAGGGTCTGCAGTAGTAGATACAGTGGTCGCTGTTGATTGTGTGAATTAAAAATGTTTAAATGAGTGCAATGTGCAAACATTATGTAGACAAGTAGACATACATGTAAACAAACAAACAGATATGAAAGTCTATGAGCTCACCAGAAAGCAGTTAAAGATGACGTAGAGGATGAGCATCCACAGGTACCTGTAGCCCAAATGGAGTCCTGCCCACAACCACACCAGGGAGATGAGCAGGAACAGGTAGAGGACCAGCGGCACCTCTGGAAAAATAAACAAACACAAAGAAAGAGTCAAAACAACATCTGCACAAGATAACATACCATCAACTACACAACAGACATGAGTATTTGTCTGAAGACAACCCTAAATCCAGTTGATAAGCTTTTATAGCATTATAGTATCCTAAATGAGTAAAACCTTATCATATCTGCTTTATTGCTTTATTCCTTGTATGATTGTTCACCCACACACTACACACACACGTGCTTCATATATGCCAATAAGCAAGTACTCTTAAAAGCAAGCACTTAGAGCTGTACAGCCATTTTCAGCACTCAGAATGTATCGATTGAGGATTTATACTGCCACTAATGCTGACACTCATCTCATCATTTTGTTTGTGGAGATGGCAGAGGCAATCTTTTTAGCATGCACAGCAACATTAATATACACTGAATATTTTAAGAAGTGGCAATAAAAGGATGCAAAGCCGAGCAGATTATCAACATGGATATAAATCACAGATGAATGGGATTGTGATGTGACAGATGAATGTGTCTAATCAGAGAATACACAAGTTTTCACTTCAGGAGTACCGAGGCTGCTGGGTTATTCATCCAAGGCCATACTAGGCTTTTGAACAGGTAATATTTTTTATTACCCAAGAAAGACACATGTAGGATGCTGAAATCAATTAGAAAAAAATAACCACTCGGATTACACCTTTACTAATTTTACAATACTTGGCTCTCATTGTGACAACCATCATGCTGTCAGTTTGTAAGAGAGTGGGACTAATATTTAATGAAGAGTCATTTTGAACCTAGGTGTGCCAGATTTTATTGTTTTGGATTGAGCTCTGCTCGGTGTTAAGACACCCTTTAGTGAATCAAGCCCTAAAAACTAAAGACTCGATCACAACCTAACACTCGCCTCTGCTCACGCCCCTCTTCTGCATGCTGTACACAGAGGACACACACCAACAACACATTGCACGGGGTTTCTAATAAAAGAAAAGACCACCAGAGGTCTTTCTGCACGCGTTTCTAAAATGAGCTCTCTTTAAGCAACAGGTGTCAACGGTAACCCACTTTCAGTCATGGAGTCTATCAGGTTTCAAAGGTAGAGGTGAATGCCACACCTTTAACCACAAACATAAGGTATCTGTACATTCTGAATGTTAGCCTCTTGTACTACTCGTGATCCATGATGTGAGAGTTCAAGAGACAGACTCGGTTTGACATAAAAGTGGAGGCGGAATTTAGGTCACTGAGACAGAGAGAGAGAGAGAGAGAAAGAGAGAGAGAGAGAGACAGAGAGAGAGAGAGAGAGAGAGAGAGAGAGGCCTGATAATTTCATTCATTACTATCCAGCTTGTTTTCTTTAGAAGGAAATGATCAGGGATATTATTATGAAAGCAGCAATTGGAACAAGCTCATATAGATTAATTAGGGATTTGGTTTATATAAATACTATGATATTACAAAAAATAAAAAGTTCAAGGCTGCATTTGATTAACTACGGTAACTTTATCGTCTGCTTTTCTTGTTGTATTTTACAGTCATACAGTCATTAGAGTCTCTTTGGGTAAAAATAGGAAATGTCTGAACACAATAAGCTGAATATTTTAAAACACATCTGCAGTATAATCATCACACCTAATATGGCTGCATCACACTAATGCTACTGCTCTATGTGCATCTGAATTGCCCCCAGGGGAAAAATTAAGTTTTTTAAATTAGAATTTGAACCCTGGGTAAAAAAAACAAACAACTGATGAGATTAAATAAGCTATCAGATTTAAATATGAGTCCCACATCTTCTGGATCCACATCAATTATTGGCAGCCTTGGTCCGATCAATACTGAGCTGACAGCAGTCTATAAGGACATTCAAGTCAAGGAAATGACATTATTATTCAGCAGTGGTTCAAAATGCTTCAAACAAAGAATGAGATGTCACTGATACTTTGTGCCAGCTCATGTAGTGCTTTATAAGTCAGGGTTAGCACTTTAAAATCAGTCATGTGGTTAACGGAGACTAAGTGGCGCGAGCTGGTGAGGATACTTGACGTTGTATTGAAAGACGAATGGTGTGGTAGGTTAGAAAATCTAAATAAACAAGCCTTGAGGATATTAAGCCATGAATCCATCCAAGTTTATCATATTGAAAATAATGAGTTGATTCTGGGTACATTACAGAGTTGAAAGCTATCTTAAATGCCCAACAACTCATTTCAGCCTAGTAAAAATATAAATAAATATTTGTTTTAATAGGTGATTTCCTCTAGATATGTATTTTTTTAGATATTTACCCTAGACAAGTAATGTGTATTTGAGTAGTGTGTGTGTGTGTGTGTGTGTGTGTGTGTGTGTGTGTGTGTCCTGTTAGACGCCTTGAATTCAAAGGTTGCTGACATTTTCAGAGCTGTGTTTCCATTAGTGATCATCATGTGGCTGAGAACATGATGTACCTTTGATAACATTCATTCATGGTCCATATGATTGTACGTGCCCCGACCACGTGGAGCACACTTGTATCATATGACTGTTCTAAATGGTATTACATAAGTACATGAATTAACCACTAACACTGGCTGATGTTGTCCTGTACCAGATGTTTCGATATCAGTGTACATGGATTTGCGGTTCGTGTAATTATGACACCAGTTTTTACAGAAGATAAAATTTGGAAACAATGATGGTACAATAAGATATGATGTCAGTATAACACATTTCAGCTTACAATACTCTCAGCATTGACTGCAGCACATGTAGCATGATACCACAACTACGCTGATGTTGGTTTATACTAGATCTGGCTGACAATATGAATTATTTTTAATAAATGTATTTCTTATAGAGACCCCCTGAGTATATTTACATAAAGATATTCATGCACAATGCAAAAAGAAACGTTTTACTTTCATTTTAGCTTCAACATTTACCATATCTGCCATTGATTATCGGTGAAACCCCCCTTCTAGATCTGTATTGGTCTCAAAAATTGCATTTGGTCAGGCTCTTTAAAACAAAGAGACACCATTTATCTTTTTAAAACCTGACTGATTTTAATGCTGACCCTGAATTGTGAGCTGCACCAATTCCAAATCACACCAATGAGTCACACTTGCACTATGTAGGACAGACTGTACAGTTCACTTCACAAGTAGGATTGAAACACAGGGCACGGGGCCCAAGTTTGCACAAAAAGCCCTCACTTAGGTGCAACTTCCACCATCCTGTCAGTTTCCCTCTGCTCCAACTTCTGCTCCTTATCTCACTGCAGCTTTCCTCTAACTATAACACTTTTTATGTTCCCTTCTTCTTAGTTTCTTCCTGTTCCGGCCTCTCCCTTTCCCTTTGACGAACATTTCCTGTAAGTCCCAACCTTTTCTCTCAAAGCTATGGTTAATTACTTTCTATTGCTTCAGTGTTATTGTTTCATGCCTGTTTTTCTGTGCGCTATCTGCACATTCTGTCTGGTGTGGGTATGTCTTCTCAGAGGCAGAAAATCGGCTCCATCTTTAGATCTGTTTCTTTTTTTCGGTCTTTTTCGCTCTCTACTGCTTCTAGTTATCACAAAGTTAGTTCTTCTATCCTCCCTCACTCTTTTTTCTATCTTGCACATCTGTCTCCCTCTCCTCCCTCCCTGGTTTGAGTTTTCCATCCATGTAAGCACATTCCAGTCTGTGGACAGGGCCGTGCTCCCACAGTAAGAGCAGGTTCCTACAGCCAAATGGAGAATAACTGCAAAGTGCTGACGAACTCTTTGGCTTGATACCGCACAGAATAAGCAGAAAAAAGCACAGCAGTCACAGGTTTTCAGTTTGTGTGCATGTGACAGTCTTTTTAAAAGACATGTTAGAGAGATGTTCAATGATATTGTAAGTATCTTTCAGCCTGGCAAAGCTAAAAGAAATTCAACAAATGGTTCAGCCCCCAACAGTGTAATTTCTGCTCTAACTTCCAACTTCTCCTGATTTTCTTTTCACATTAGGGAGCTACTTTCCTCCGCAGCATGACGGGCTCTAGTTTACACTTGACCAGCGATGGTTCCTGTTGTGAGAAGACAAACTGAGAGGAGAACCCGGGTTCAATGAAAACAACCATGCAGAAACTCAAGACGGTGCTGACATGACTGCCACAGAGAGGTCAGCAGCTGTGATAACAAGCAGCTGAGTGTGTGTGTGTGTGTGTGTGTGTGTGTGTGTGTGTGTGTGTGTGTGTGTGTGTGGGCAATCATAAACACCCAATGTACAAGTAATGTGTGTGTAAACTAAGTATGAACTTACAAGCACAGTAGGAGTGCTAACACTTTTCAAAGGTATGCTCTTTATGATCTCTCATGAACAATAACACTCAAATAAACACATGAACAAAGGATAATAAGCCCATCAGTATAAGAGCATTTCATTGCTTTCTCTGCTCACTGTGGATCACTTTTTAAACACTTTATTTACCTTTTAGTCCTTACATGGAGGTCAGATCCTATAGAAGGGTCATGAGATAGATCTGAGATGATTATCAATGTGGGTAACATCTCAATGGCTGAATTACACCTATCCCCCTCCCACGCCACTCTGGTGTCCTATCAGAGCACCTTCAGCTTTAGCCCTATAAGACCACCAATAGAAAACCACAGGAGGTCTTTTCTACCTGTCCCCATCCAAACTGTAACTCCTCCTGGTTCTGCAGCAGGAACAATGCAGCATCTATTTATCTTGAATAACATTACTTTTCAAAAGGAGGCTCTAGAAGTTCATTATCATGTGCAATAACACACTCAATTTCAGAGACCATGTGCAATATGACTGATCCATTATGCTTATTATTACGATGTGCATTCTGCATTTCACTTTTATGGGCAATATAACCGAAGAAAGAATACAATTTTTCATCATTATAATGTACCATTGAGTTGTTTTTTTGTTATTTCATTTATCAACGGTTGCATTAAGTTTTTTTAATTACCTCTCATTATGTTAACGAAATTATGATTGATGCTTTTTCTGTCTGGCTCAATCATGATTCAAATTTTACCGTCCTACATTGTTGCTTTATAATGCCCTGTTTTTGTTGTTGTTTTTTTTTTGGGGGGCATTTTATCCTTCAACAGATTCATATTTTATATTTGAGCAACAAATAGTTCTTTGTTAGGTAGCTCTTATTTTGCTGTGCTGTCATTTTGAAGAATTTCCTTTGGGATAATCAAAGTTCTTTCTTTCTTGTCCTCAGAGGACAAACAGAGTTCACCGACACAAATCTCAATTCATTTTTGGACCTTTGTCTAATCTTTGAAGTTTTTGGAAACATCGGATGATTTGACCTTGTTGGTAATAAAATAGCAGTATTAATGAAACAGTATAACTCTATAACTCTTGTTGTTAGTCCTTCCTTCGTTTTGTTTTCATTGTTTTGTTTTGTTGTTCTTTGTTGAGCATCTTTGAGTATTCAGGAAACCGTTATATACTGTAAGTCTAATGTTATACTCTTATTAGTAAAACGTGAAGTTTAAAGGGGAAAGTATCTTTCATGAAACGTTAATCCTTATTATATGTGCCATTTTTGTGTGTCTAATGGTGTCATTAATATCAGTTCAATATTACAGGACAATCTTTGATGTGTGCATAATTTAGGTGAATAAGTTATATCTAGTCAAACCAGGCAAAATAAGAACATGTGTCTGCTGTTTAAATAAAGGAACTGCATTGGCTAATTCAAACAAGGTGCATCATACAGTGTTTACTTCCTCATTCTTTCAACGGTCAAAGTGCAGTCAGTGAACACTTGCAGTCATAAAAAGTAGAACAATAATAGTAACTAATTTAACTCCACTATGTTGACATTAAAGTCTGCTCACATTTGAAGTAAAAGAACATCATGCCTCGCTAACAAATACTGTTTATGTCCCACCACATCTCCTCCACTGGGTTAACCAACAGATCACAAGCCGTCAGAGTTGGCTCCGCGACATCCTCCACCATCACCACCAACACTGGAGTCCCCCAGGGCTGTGTACTCAGTCCCTCACTGTACACACTGTATACTAACGACTGCACCAGCCCCTCAACAGTTACCACACTCTTCAAATACTTGGACGACACAGCCATTGTTGCACTTCTTAATGAAAATAACTCAGTTACAGACTACTAGGCACACCATATCTCAATTCACACAGCGGTGCACAGACAACTATCAACAATTGAATGTCACAAAGACAAAAGAAACAGTCATCACTAACGCTGGTTCTCCACATACAGTCCATAACCCAACGTACATTAACAATGAAACTGTCCAAATGGTCAACTCCTTCAAATATCTTGGACTCACTGTGTACAATAAACTCAGCTTTGCTCAGTACACCACTGACACTCATAAACGTTGCCAGCAAAGACTTTCAGCCTTCCTGAAACTGAGAGTCCTGTCCGTCTCACCTCACCTCCTATTACTTCTGTATAAAAGCATCATCCAACCCATCCTCCTCCACTTCTCACCCTATTGTTCCCTCAGCTATTGAAGCCATAAACATGCTTCCAGGCTGACTGGCCCCTTCTTTGCTTGTGTTTCTACCTGCTGTTATATGTTTTTCTTCATGTGGGTTAACACCAACTGTGCAAAGCTGTGAGAACAAATTTCCCCCTGGGGGACAATAAAGAATGGTATTGTATTATATTATCCAGTTAAGCTTTACAATGGGTGAAATGGCACAGTCCCAAATCTTTGCTGAGATACAGGTACATGCCTGCAGGTTACAACTAACGTGCAGACACGTTATGTCGTGATACGTGATGTCAGAATTCCTTCTATATCTTTCATCACACACACACAAACACACACACTGATGGGCCCTCAGCTTGTCTTATCTGTTTTTTTTTTGCTGCAGTAAGGTATTTAAAAATGTTGGCTACCTAAAGGTTCATTGTCTGATTGGCTTTAGCTGTCCTGCAGGTTCTGCACAGGTTTAAGCTGGCTGGATACAATGAGGCACCATGACTTGTTTAATAAAGGAGCCCATCCAAGGAAAAAAAAAAAGAGAACTGCACAGTCCATACTGTTTATGAACATCTTGTGTTCATGCTTAAAATGTGTATTAGGTTTCGTCTCCAATTTTGTGTTCTTTGATTGAGTTAAATTCCCTTTCATAAGCATCCATTTCAAAGTGTAGCTGTTCGACACAAAATTAGACACACATATTCACAACTCAAGGGACGTTCTGTCCTTCACAGTACACACCCTCACTCGGGGGTCAGACTGCTGCTTTGACTAATGTGTGCTGTGCCTACCTTTATTTCCCTTCTACCACTCTTTAAATAAGAAGTTTAGGAAGCTGCTACTACCTGCTCCTTCTTTGCTTTTCTACTTTAACATAAGCACCATACTGTAGTTTTCCTATAGAATTGTTCATCATTAAGCGTTCTAGTCAGGTAAAAAAAAAAATGCCATGGAGTGACCTTAGCCTAAGACTGGTTTGGATTTCATAAATAATGCACAACAATGTGCAGCTCAGCAACAAACTGTTTTGTTTTCCTACGCTGCATCAGAGGCCACACAAGGCGAATAGGGCAAACTTTTTGCCAGCCAAAGAACTGGCACTAATTCAGGCTTTGCTTTGTCATTGGAGGGCCTTGACTGAGCATACAAGCTAAACCCTGCTGATTCTCACAGATAGCCACTGATAACAGCCATGATACTGAGGGACTACAGTGACTAGGATCTCCATGTGCGGGCGAGGCTACAACGTTTCACTTCATAAATATCACTGATTCTAACTCGCAAAATTACCATGATTGGTGTGCGTGTCTTTTCCATCTTTTTTTATTACACCAGATAAGTGCTTTAAATAAGATCAGAGTTTTAGAAACACATTTCCATTATCCCTAACGGTTGCTTTAATGTTGCTTTAAACTGTACTTGGCACTGCAAATCATATCATTATCTTAATTATGACAAAGTACAGTGGATGAATACAATTGTGGATGTGAGCATTGTATCATTGAAAAAAGCAAACTTTTCATTTCTGTATTATGTGTCTCTTGGGTTCACACACAGCAGACAGAAACAGAGACTGTAAGATGCACAAAATAGGGGCTGAAACTTTAATCCAAAAATAGGGGTGGATGCAGTCTAGCTCCTGAGGCTGTCTCTAAGCAGGTTACTTGTTTTTCTGGTATTTTTTTGATTGCTGCAGACAGAGAGATTTTGCATTTATACGCGTTATAAAATCTATTTTGAATGTGCATTTCTATTTCTACCTCTTCAAGTTGAAAAACAACAGGTTCTGTGAGTTTGTGCACACAGTTTGAGAGTTTTAGTACTTGTTTATGTATTCACAGATTACCATACCTGCACTGTTGGTTCGTCCACGGTAAATATCATCGTAGGCCTTCCACTGCTGTGTAACCTGGTAGGCGTGGATGAACACAACCAGAACTGCAACCAGACAGATGAGAGGCACCAGCACCGCCGTGCACAGAGCTGCATAGATGTTTGGGATGAAGCATCTAGAGGAGGCACAGGCAGAATGAGAGTGATTGGCATTTTTTTCAAAGAAAGAATCAAAATGAGATGGCCTAGCAGTACAGGTTGCTCCCCATGTACGGAGGCTATAGTCCTCCAAGTAGGCGGCCCGGTCTTGAGTCCGGCCTGTGGCTCAGTTCCTGCATGTCATTCTCTCTCCCCAGTTTCCAATTCTATCCACTGTCCAATAAAGGCAAAACATTTAAATAAAATAACATCATTCAAAACATATGCATGGAGGACAGAGGGAAGTGATTTTATACCACTTAAAGTAACGGGTTCATCAAGCACAAAGGAAGGTTCTTAACAACATATTACATGATTATAAAAATCTAATTTCACTCAAGCTAAGACTTTGTTTCCTCAACTTTCATAAACAGGATCAAGCAGGTGAGACCTCTGAGCCCAACACTCAGGGCATTCTTGTTCAACAGCAGCTTTTGCCTTCAGTAGCAAAGAAAGGTTTGCTCTTAAACCTTCTGAACAACCGGGTCACTGTGCAGCTACAGCGCGATAACATCTTAGGCTAAAGACGCTTAATAGTGCTTTTTTTATTTTAAGCTGCAAAGAAGATTTCAAAGAACAAACAGCATGGCACATGTGTCTCCTGCTCTGAATGGGAAAAACATACAGAGTGAAGTTCATCTAATAGAAGTCTCTGAAGGAGAGCTTTTTAAATGTCTTGGTGGACAAACCTAAACTCAGCCTTCACACAAATAAGAAAATGTCAGACAATAAAAAGGAGAATTGTTATTCTTCTTGATAGATATTTATTTTGTGTTCTTTTTCAAATTAATTTCCATCTATTTTGTGAATGTGCCTTATACTGGGGCACAGTATGACTCTGTTATTTTTCAATGACTTATCTCTTTTGTTTTACTTGGAAATCTCAGGAGTCCTTTCCCAGCTTCTCTCCAAACAGACATGTTTATATTTTATTTAAAGAAAAATTTGCAAAATATTTTCCTCTGGGAAAAATCTTCATCCTTATATAAACTGTAACAGCCAAACAATAATCAAAACATTCATGTGACTTTGTCCTTCCCACAAAACATGGTGGGAGTTCACAGCCCAGATCAGACCTCACTGCAGGGTCGAGTAATCTTGGAGAAATAATTTGAGCTGTGCTAGACATAATATAAGGTGAGGTATGCCAAATAAAGCATTGCATCACCCTGCCCCAGCAAAACAGACAGACTGTGAGATTGTAAACACGCTGGAATATGGATATTTGTTCTTCTGTGGCCTTGTGAGAGGATGAGATCCTACTGCACTCAAAGTCTCACTGGAAAGTGAAATGCAGTGAATGAGGATATTCCCTTTGGGCCCATTCCATAAAAACTTGATAAAAAAAAAAAAAAAAAATAGCAATGCCTTTTCTGGGGGAAATGCTGCTGGGACTTTAACAAGCATTATATTACACGGTAACAACTCACTTACCCACAGAGTCTTGTTTAAAGGACAACTTATGTAAAAGTGAATTAAATAAATTCTCTCTCTGTTCAGGAGAAAATGACTCTGTGTCTGCCTTTCACTTATACAATGTGATGGAAAACATGGAAGAACTATAATGAGTAAATATAACTATAATAAGTATGACTATAAAGCTTCTTGCATGGCACAGACGGACGTCAGATTCACGTCTTCAGGAAACTACATGAGCTACTTTATAGCCTGAATATAAATGATTTCAGGATTTCAAGTTAAACTTAGAATAAGTAATGTACTGTTTTAACTTAAATCATGGTTATGAGATACAATGCTTTAGCTAACCTTAAAGTTGGGTAAAATAATAAGCATATCAATCAGTGATATACTCCAAGGCTTTTACTTTGTCACTTTAATTATTTAAACATATTCTTACCATCTTTTCTTGTGTTATTTTGTTGTCTCTTGCTGCTAACTTCATTGTTTCTGTTTAATATACACTTTGATGTAAAGACAGGTCTCTTTGATGTTGGAGATATCAACGTTTGATGAAAAGATTTACATTTCTTGCGGCACAGATCAGTGACAAGAGCTCATAAAATCGAGTCTACTTTAAAATCAGGTGCAATACATCTTCAGCAGCAGTTTTTAGATGTAACATCTAAAATGAGTCTTTAACACAAGGTGTGAGCTCAACAGCTGTTTGTACGCAGGCAGGGTGAAGCTGGTACAGCTAGAGTTGTGAGAAAACAAGATGAGGATCTATGTACACTCATGAGGAGAGAGAGAGAGAGAGAGAGAGAGAGAGAGAGAGAGAGAGAGAGAGAGAGAGAGAGAGAGAGAGAGAGAGAGAGGAGAGAAAATTCAAAGGCTGCCTCAAAAAGTAAGGTATGCTTCCCAAGTAACTGAATACTCCTCTGTACCCTCGGCTCTCTCATGTAAAGCCTCGCTGTCTGACACACTCACACACACCCACAGAAAAAAAAACTCCACACACAACCAATGCCAAGGATAACAGCCACACCTGAGACTGTTGGCTAATTTCAAACGTGATTCAAGGGTTCAAACTTCATCAGTGTTTTTCTTTCTCTGACACACACACAAGACAGACTCTCAAGCACATACACTGCAATGTGAAAAACTAAAACTGGTAAATGCATCACACACACACACACACACACACACACACACACACACTCACACACACACACACACACACAGACACACACACACACACACACACACACACACACACACACACACACACACACACTCACACACACACACACACTCACACACACACACACACACACACACACACACACACACACACACACACACACACAGTAGTATATGAATAGGCTTTATATAGACACACCAGACAAGAGATCGTTATGTATACTTTTTAAAAGGTGACCTCATTTGTTGGGTTTCAAGTTTTAGGTGCTGTAATCATAGATGATTACCAGTTATTTTTAGCACACAAACACACACACACACACAAACACGTACAAAGACATTCATTATGTCGGTTATTTAAGGTGTTTCCCTCCCTCCACCTCTAAGGTGTCTAAGTGGAGAGATTCATTTATTCATTCAGTTGATTGGGCGAGCAGCCTGCTCACATGATGTCACCGGCTCAGGTGATTTCTGTTTTTCTCTACTCCAGTCCAAAGTGGAATTTACCTAAGCCTTAAAAAAGGAGCCTGAAGTCACCAGAATGACTCAGACCCGGTTTTAAAAACCCACTTATGTCCTCAAAAGAAAACAGATCCCGTCAGTGTTTGTGTTTATTCCTCCTTCCTGCCATCAGCTCTAAAGACTGTTTGTGTTTGTGCTCATGTGTTTTGCTCTGTTCACTCACACGTCTCCTTGCACCAGCCCATATACAGCATGTATTGTCCATCCAAAGCCGCCAAGCAGGACGACGACCAGGACGATGATGACCAGAGCAGGAAGTCCCCATCCCAACAGGAAGTAGAGCAGGTATCTGCGCTCTGTGTGCTCGTCATTCATCACCAACACTTGCCAGAAGTTCACCGCCTGGGGACACAGTTTGAAAAAAACAACAACTTTTGAACAGAAAACAAGATGTTTCCCAACACAAGCAACACCATCATGCACATCAATATTTCTCCTAAATCAAGAGCAGCCCTAATCTGTTGGGAGTTTACAGATTTTTTTTTTTCATCTTTCAACCTCAGGTGGACATTTCAACAGCTCCACTTTTATCACATCCACAATGTTTGCTTTGTAATCTAGCCCTCTTGTGAGTGTCATCTGTCTGATTAACTGAGCCTTGTATTGTTGCATAAGCAGCTTTTCTGAACACCTGTTGGTTGAAGCACAGACACAATGTCTTATCCCTCTGTAAGAACTTGAGCAGACAATAAAGTGTCTTTCCGACAGTTTTAAACCACATGCCGGCTGTAGTGCAGAGGGCAAAGGTCAATTTTAAGTTGTTTGAAGTGACGCTGAAAGCTCAGATAAAGTAGCTCTGGAATCTTTCTATCTAGCTTGACGGCCAGGTTTAAAAACAGTTTTTGATTTAAAAAAAAAGGAAGGAAATTTTACATAATTATTATTTAAAAATATAAAACAAAGATTTAAGCATCATCAGCAAAGTAATCACATTTCCTTTTTCTGTTTGTCACTGTCCTCCTGTCTGTGATCACATAAACAGGACATTGTGATGCAACTGACAGAAGGTGAAGGGATGCTGACCTCTCCCTCGGATAACCTCCGTCTCCCCATAACCACATTGTATAACCAGGGCCGCAACAAACATGGCTACAGTAACACACGACACCAGAATGAGCACTAACACACAGACACACATACTGTATGTTGTGTAACAACTTGGCGGCACAATGTACTGAGACAAAAGCACGTTGTCAGTTAGATTAGAGAGCTGTTCTTATCTTGGCTGTGGTATTGATGGAGCCGTGCAGTAAATGGATTATGGGTAACTTTGTGCAGCACTGTTGACTCTGTTAAAGTTTTACCACTCACTGATTGTTGATTCTGCAGCCTGAGAAATACACATATAACCAACCCTATACAATTATTCAAATTATTGAGCTTTAAAATTGAAACATTACATAAATTCAACAATGCATCTTTTAACAAACAGAATCCTTGTAAGTCTGGATAATCCCCTTGTCTTTCAATTTGAGTAATTTGTGGGGGGCAGAAATCTTCACAGATATATGTGAAAGTATATGCATTGTTGGATTCCATGTAAGGTAAAAACACTTTTATGTCTAGGCTAATATCACTACCACACTCTACGGGCCATATCATTCACCTGCTGCCAAGTAACATATAACATAGCGCAAGGGTTTTTTCTAGTTTCCACTAAACACAGTTGTCATTCTGCCCAGTGCCAACAATGTGCAAATAGTCAAATATACTTGTGCACATCTATTTCCTCATAGGTGTGTTGGCCCTACTGCACAATGAAGTGTGATCAGGATGCTGGTCATGCGTTGCACTTGAAGAATATTAGCTGAAATTTGCCTTCTGAATATTAAAGCTGTTGCCTTAAGGCACATCGTTCTCTTCATGAGATAAAATATGTGTTGTGTTTAGAGTCATGTTACATCTAAACAGCACCTGTAAATAATAAACCTTTTGTGACTTACTTTGCACCCAGATTATGAGCTGCTGAAATATAAAGCGCATAAGGGATTGCAAATGTCCTAATAAAGAAACGTGTGCCTTGCACTTTAGATGGTTAATTATGACCAAAAGTGTTAGTGGATAGTAATTTGTCTGGAGGCCGAACACTGACAGGTAGTGTCTGACCTTAAACCTGTAAAATTGGCACCCTGGTTGGTTGTTTGTATTGACAACAACAAGCACAGTGAAACAGGGTTGAAAGATACTGCAGAACAAGGCCGAGGGTTAGACAGGTCTTTCCCTGCTAAAGGAGCTGCACAGTATTGTTATGTAACATTATGCTGTTCCTCACTGAGCTGAGGTTGCTTCTGAGAGCCACTGCAGTGAGAGAAGAAAAAAAAAAAAACGAGTCTGGAAAGTGATTAAATTATTGGCTGTTTCTGGCATTATATCAGAGCATATTCCCCTGACCAAATAGTGGACGTGCGCATACTCACAAACAGACACACACACACTCCAGTTATTGATTTGAAGTTGTCTTCATGGCCTGAGATGGCTTTCTGGCGCCTACTCATATCAGCCACTTAGCTAAAAGCAGCTACCTGATAGGGGGGAAAGGGAGCGGTGAGACATTACTGGAGTCGATAAGGAGACTGCGGTGAGAACAGAATTGTTTCGGTGCAACAAGCCAGTGGCAGCTTCATATTCATTGTCAGCTACTATGGGTGCTGACAATAAAGAAATGACAAAATACTTTTCTTGGCAGGGGTGTTGAAGAACAAGGGCAATCTGAGAAAAGTCTCTGTGAGTAAGTGAATGATTAGATAAAAAATACAAAATACTTTAAAGTGGGGCGCTGGTGGTGCAGTGGTTAGCGCGCACGCCCCTTGTATGGAGGCTGTCGTCTCAACCGGGCTGCCCAGGTTCACATCCCACCTGTGGCTTCTTTCCCGCATGTCATTCCCTACTCTCTCTCTCCCTGATTTCCGACTCTATCCACTGTCCTATCTCTCCATTAAAGTCACAAAAAGCCCCAAAAAATATATATATATATAAATAAATAAAAAGAAAAATACTTTAAAGTAATTTCCTTTTCCCTGCTTTTATCCCCTCTGATTTGAATTAAGTTTGTGTTTACTGTACTCGATAATCTCAGCTCGACTATTGCACCAACTACTCCTATGTATGTCTGAACAGCTTTAAACATTAAAAAAAAAAAATCATTGCCAATTCTTGAATCTAAATTCTTAACACTTGTAAACAACATGAAAGCGTCTGACCTGGCCTTTTATCCCTTAAGATATCTCAGAGGTCATCCGGTAAACAATCTGATACTAAATCACAGCATACATTCAGCACTGCCCGGTCCCAGTGTAAACCTATTGTGCTAACTCTGTATTATCTTATTTAAATGGCTAATCCTCTAATACTACATCAATAACAGTGTTCCTGCAGAGATTACATTTAGAACATAAACAATGATTACGTTCAATTCCAAACGTCACAAGTTGTAAAAGACTGTGGAGTGATGGAAACAAAGCAACAGCCAGTTACACGAGAGGGGGACAACGAGAGGAGAAAGAGGGGAGAGAGGAGACAGAGTCATTTGAGGACAGGTCTCCTCTGAATACTGGTCTGTGTCTCATGTTTTATGGTGGACCTCTTTTTAACCCAGGCTTCCAATCGTGCACACATGTCTCGTTATCAGATAAGAACAGTTGAAATAGAGAATGAGTTATGATCTCATTGAATGGTATTCCAACCTGAAGATGTGAAATATGACTTTGGCCTTACCTTTCACTGCAGCTGTCAGACACCACCTTTTAACAAGTAATTGGTTTGCAATCATGTCTTAAGTGAACATGAATTGCGCCATATAAATATGAACAACAACAATAAAGTGTATATTTGGGTCAAGGATTATGAGGGGGGGGTCAACTTAAGTAAAGGGTCTTTCAGTTGTGTTGTTTTCCTCTCATGATGGACTGAAAATACTTTTGCACAAAGTGACTAAGACCCTGTGCTGAAACTGCGAGTCACAAGTCATTTAGTCTCTCTGAAGGATTACATTTGGATTATACTGGCAGCTTGAATCAGATTTTTTGAGGGGGCTTTGTATGTGGGAGTGATTGGTTTTACTTTTGTAGTTTGTGAATTATAACAGCTAAGATAAGTGCAGTGTTTTGATGTCCAAGGGGTGATAAAAGGATCTGTGGGCACATTTTTGATGTCAGAAATCAAGTTCTTATATATGTATCATGTGTGCACGCTAAGCTCCAACTTGGGACTTTTCCTACCAGGCTTTGTTCTGTGCAGTTATGTCACAAAAAAAAAAAAAAAAAGAAGAAAAGAAAATAGAGGTCAGATGTTCGAGCAGGAGGGGGCTAAGAGCTACTGTGGTGCGGCGTTACTAAGTAGTACCAGTCTTGGGTCAAAGATCATGTCATGCAGCATTATGGTACCTTCATCTCACCCCCTAATCAAAACCTGCCTAAGCCCACGTGGTAGGGGAATGAAGTTTCACCGGTTATTACGTAAAAAAAACCCACATGGCTCAAGTAAAGAACAAAAGGAAGAATGGGGCCCCTGTTCATGCAAAGACTTGAGGAAAATGAGCAAGAGAGGGAAAGGTGACTTTGGGTAAGAAATGATCATATCTGATATAATTATAAAGTGAAGTCCAGTTTAACTGCAAAAACAAGTGTACTGAAAACGTGATGTGAATATCATATTTAAGAGTAAAGCTTATTAGAAATACAAGATTTGTATTTTTCTCTACTGTTTATCTAAGTATCTTTGACAAACAAATGACTCTATTAAACCCCTAGGACATTGTCTGATTAAAGGCCTTGTAAATAGACATTAAAAGAGAGGCTGTGAGGCTAGACACCTATTTACATGTAAGCATATGCACTGCTACTTTAAGTATTCCCAAAATTTGAACTTCATCCGGAAAAAGAAAGTGTTATAATTGATCAAATAAGCAAGAAAAGAAAGTGTCATCCATGATCTTGCTGCAGAGGAACAATGACCGTATAGAAAAAAGGGGTACATTTACTGCTGGTGGCTCTGCAGATTTGGAAATCGTTTAATATTTAAAGAAACTTTTGCAGCTGAAGTCAAGCATGTCTACTGTTTTTTTTGTCAACATGTTTTACCTGTATGAGCATCCAACAGAACTGACTAAGGTGGAAATAGTGAGAGAAAAGCGCCAAAGCAGCACAGCTGTCCTCTGAAAACATTCGTCCACGGAAAGCTGACACCAGGAAGCAGATCTGTGGAGAAAGACAAAAAAATACTTTGAATCAGTTGCCACACACACACACACACACACACACAGACACACACACACACACGCACACACACACACACACACACACACACACACACACACACACTTACCACAAGTTGTTTTGTGATTCTGCATTGCCCTTTCTTCCGTTAATCGGAGAAATGTTTCAACCCCACATTTGTACAAATCTTTGTGCAATGTGGGAAGACACAAAATGGAGCATATTTGTCAGTGTTGTTTATGTTATTGATGCTTTTACTGCACTTGTTGCTCCTGCCTGCATAGCTTGCTGCATGGTGATGTAACAGGTCTGCAGGATAGGATGGCCCATGGAATGGGGGTGGGGGGGGGTGGGGGAGGGGGGTATCTGAATATCAGTGTCTCTCTCAAAAACTGCAAGGAGTACAGCACCTGTGTTTTATATGCAAGTGTGCCAGGGAGCGAGGGAAAGAGATAGAAGATGGAAAAGCATCAGGGCCAAAATTCAATTTGTAACATTGGAGGCAGGACAGTGTGGAAAACCCATGAGGGCAGCAGAAAATACTGCTGCTCTGCTGTCCATGGTAGAGCTTCATTAACCTCTGCCACTGACAGAGTGTCGGGCCAATGCAGTCGGCCGATTGTTACATAATCTGCAGGCTGTCAACCTGGACCAGAAAGAGGGGTGACTGGAAGAGAGTTCTAGCTGTAAGATATAAGGAGAATGATAACTTGGTGTCAAATGTTCGTTATAACATAATCATTACACCGAGCAGTAAGGGACTTACAGTATAGTAACAGACAGAGCTTCGGTTAAAAAGGATTATGCTTTCACCGCTCTGAGTCTCTTAACAGTAATTATATCTGTACGTGTACGCCCAACAATCATTTCATTTGACGTAACAAAGCCAAACACAAGTTTCTGAGGACAGTCTAGCTGAGCTCTTAATGTCTCCACAACAAGCCAATGTATACTGTTGGTACCACCCTTCAGCTAATTTGTTTAGAAAGATGGTCTCTATAGCAACCAGGTAAATTGGAAAGCAGAGCTCTGACACGACCTGTTTAAAACACACATGTGGCTTACATTTGTTTGACTTGTATTGTGTTGAGGTAACTCCTAATATAGAACAATATTGAGTGGTTTCCCCTTTAAATGACGCTGCAGGTTTTCTTTTGATGTGTCATTTCTACCCTGAATTCTACATTACCATTCCAGGGTTTTCCAGTATTTACAAAAACAAATGCTGGAAAAATCATGAGTCAGTGTCCAATCCATGATCCAAGCCCTGTGGGGTGCGAGCAGGAAGGACAGGACGGGAAGTAAACTGGGACTGCCTGGAATCCTGCCTGAGTGGGAAATCTGTGCAGGTAGTTTTTGGGAACAAAGATTATTCAGCGGGGTTGTGTGTTTTTTTGCTGACTGTTGACCTCATTTGGCCAGACGCACAGTATGACACACCGTCCATCCTCTCAAAAGCAAAACAATGGGGAAACCACCATGCGGGGATCACTAAAATAAACTGCAGGACGGCAGACACATAAACATAAGAAAACATGAAGTACATACACTCATGTTTGTTCAACAGAGAAGGCTTTCATTTTGTGAAATCAAGCGTAGTGCACAGTCAGACATGGCATGAGCAAAGGGCCTGACTGCACACTTTAGGTATTTTACAGGCTTTGTCCAAGCTGCAACCGCCGGTGTTGAAAAATGAAGCCAATGCAGGAGTGCAAAAATCCTGCATTTCACCACTTTTTACAGCAGAAATGAACACGTTTACAGCCTGGTTCAAGAAACAAAATTGGTCTGATTAGCTCATGTCTCCATTGGCACAAACTGTACGAGGGGTGAATTTTTTTTTTGTATAACTCATCCATTTTGATTTTATGAAGGATACAAGTCATTCACAATAAGGCGCATAGCTGTCCTGATTGACAGGCAGGTGCGATGTAACAGTGTGTCAAAAATATTAAAACCCGCCTCAGCTCTTAGCCTGTCGTTAGGTTGACTGAAAATGAGGGTGAGAGAGTATTTCCAGCATGGAGACCACTGCTGTTGGGCTTCCTGCAGTAACAGATGGGTGACTCAGGTCACTCAGGCATTGTCAATTTATATTTACATACTATGGCTTTATCCTGACAAAAAAAAAATATAGAGGAATATATTATGACTGTTTAAGTGGTGGGTGTGTTAGTGGATATTAACAATCCAGTGGCTTGCTGTTCTCCTGTTAATAACATGTGGGTTAATCTAAATGACCATGCTGAGTATTAGCCTTTCCATGAAACAGCTTCAAGCAACACCCACACACATACTCTAGACATTTTTTTTATGACAAACCTCATTAGCCTCAGGGAGAACTACTGAACCACTGAAACTACTGACCTGTGTTCAAATGATGACATAACTGCCAATGAGAAATGTCCTTGAAGGGAAAGGAGGGCAAGGGGCTTAAATGAGTGTGTGTAAGTTCACTGGTTTGAAAAGACTCTCAACTATAACAGGTTGCTCCCCTGCAGATGTGATTATGTGTGTGAGTGTTTTTGTCCTCAATGCTTTGAGCTATCTGGCTCAGGTCAGGGAAAGAAACCAGCTGAACGGGCATAGTGAAGCAGTCTGGATGAGTCAGCAGATAACATTGGTGAACCTTTCTGATCACCATCTGTTTTCAAAGTGAAGGGGTCTCACAGCACACTTGACTTTTAATGGCTTTTGTGCCAATTACATAATACTCTACTGTCACTTCTCACTGGGGTCTGGCTAATATATCACACCACTTATCACAGAGGTTATGTAGGTCAGGGCATGTAACTCTATTTGAAAAGATTTCAAAGGTTATGAAAGACATCTAGCAGCAACAGTGTTTCTATTTGGTTGATTTCTTTGACCTGATATCAAAGGAGAGGTTAGTACGCAGGCATAGAAAGACAATGTTATCAAACTGAGCCGCCAGCTTTTCTGTAAATACACATACAAGACTGCTGTTGCCATTTGCTTAAGTAGTGTAGTGGTTCGCAGTTCTATCTGTCCAGAAACACTCTGATGGTCATAGGAGACAGTTTACATAGGAGGCTAGTATCAGGCATCCAAATAAACACAGGAAACTAATCTTCCGCTAGAGCGTTTATTAGTTTACATGCTGTGTATCATAGTCAGCAAAGCTTTACGTCTATTTCAATACAGCTTCATTAGCTAAAAGCCAGAAAGAAAGTTAGAATGAAAGATGTTTCAGAGTATCTTTCAGTAGAAATAGCATACAAAAAAAAAAGGTTGTGACCAGATTTAAAAGGAAGAAGTTATCCAAACTTCCTGTAATCTGAGCCTGGCAATAACAGAACCTCAACTGGAAGCCATCCCTCTTCTGAAACTATTGTGAGTAACAGGGTGTGACAGAGATAAGAGAGTTATCCTCCCTTCCCAAAGCTAATTACACTCAGTACAAACAAACTAAATGTCTAAGGCCAGGGCTGTTAAATGTCACCAAACACACAGCGCCACACAACAGATGGGTGAGGTGGGTGAAGAGGACTCAATCAGGTTTTATGACAGGGCAGACTGATCTCTCTGGCATGCTAACTCCATGAACAGATTAACTGTGGAGGAACAATTAGGTAACTGATTGTGTAGTGACCTGCAGGGATGGAGAGGCACTTTTGGACAACTCAAAACAAAAAACGACATCCTTTCTCTCTTTGGTGGTGTAAATCCTCAATAAAGAGATGACCCATCACATAGCTGAGTCAAGCCTTTGGTGATAAATGTGAGTTAAGGTCATACTCTGGGGTATTTAAAGACATGTCAAGTCAGCAGGAAAGTCTGTTACAGGGCTTGGACTGATATGGATACAGCCTTTGTGGTGGCCTATTAGCTGAGATTAGCTAAGCAGGTATAGAGGCCACTGTTAAAACCGCGGCCATTGTTCAGTCCATTGTGAAAAATGACACAGGTATATGGCAGCACTGAGGATGACCTCTCACAGGGGGCGGCTTAGTGGGGCAGGTGTTTATCAGAGCCCTATCTGTTGGTTGGTCCTTTGTCCGAGGGCCTCCCTTATTTTGTGTGAGAAACCAGGAGTCGGCTGGTCTAGACCCTCAGGCTACAGACTTATCAAAGGAAGAAACTGGGACGGTGCTGCAGGACTATAGGTGCAAGTCATGCCAGTGTGTGTGTATGTGCTTGGTTGTGTCCTCTGGTAAAACAGGAACCACCAAAGCTCCCACACATCATGCCTGAATGCTACTGATTTATTACCCCATTGAGCAAAGATTGCATATCAAGAAGCTGTCTTACTGGCATCATTTTGTCTAAAAACACCCAGGACATTGTCAGAGAGTGAGTAACACAGGGTGATTAAACAACTAGGCCATGTACAGGCCTTTGAGAGAAAACAGAAAAGAAGAAAACAAAGCAGCTCTTCTTCTACGGAATGTTTTGTGGCCTTTTCATCATCATGAACGCCTAATCAGGGAACTCCTCTTGGTTTTGTGGCCCTGAAGCACACAGGGGACAGTCAGATCACTGTTGTTGTTGTTGTTGTTGTTGTTGTTGTTGTTTTGGAACAGATCTACAGCGGCCTGGAGTGATTTCACTTATCTTTAAAAATAGGTTTATCCTCACTTTGATATGAAAGGCAGGTTAGGTTTTCTAACATCAGCAGTCGTAAATCACAAAATGCAGACAGCACGCTGGCATATTACCAAATGGGTCTTCCACGATCAAACATCAACAAAACTGGAAAAAGTAATAGTGATTAACATGAAATAAAAAAGAAATTGCCACTTCACGGTTGAAATATTAGGAAAATGTAAAAGAAAAGCACACAAAGCACACAGGAAATATTACATTTTGGTGCAACTACTTTTATGCTGCTACTTGCTGCAGCTCTCATCTTCCAATGAGTTGTGCTGCTGATCGATAGCTCTGTGTGCTGACGCTGAGGAAGCTGAGTGAACCAGCGTGGCTAAAAATAGCTTCAGCCTGATGCATTACATCACTGAGGGAATGGGGCCTTAGTTGTCTGCCTGCCAGACTATCCATCTAGCCCCGTGTCCAAAACATTTAACCTCCACCTCTCCCCTTCTGCAGCTTCCTTTATCCCCTCTTTTTCTTCTACCCCCAAACTCTGTCCTCTGCTCCACCCTTCATCACATCTCCCCTCCTCCTCTTCCTCTTCCTCCTCCTCCTCCTCCCCCCTCTCCTTCACCTCCCCCTTCTCTCTAACTGCTACCGGTCTGATCTAGCTGGTTCCAGCCTCAGCCTGCACCCTGGGTGTTTCCTCTTCTGCCTTTGTTTAGAAAGAGATTAAGCAAACGATTAAAAGAGAGAGAAATATGAGATTTATTATTCCATCCTCCCTCCCCTTCCTCATTTTCTTACTAAAACGCCTATCAGGTGACTTCTGTTTGAATAACTCTTCATTGTAACATTTCTCCTCACTTGCTGCTGAACAATTCACATTCTTCTGGAAGGCAGCTTAAACATGACGATTATGATTTTATGAATAAAGAACAACAATTACTTGAAACTGAGGTACATGATGAATGGTGTGTTTATTTCTGTCTAATCCAATGTCAGTTTTCTAGCCTTACACTATGACCAAGCACTGTAAGTCACCTCACGTGCCGCACTTGCCTGTCAGTTCATGCGAGTGTGTTGTTTATGTGCAGAAGCACACGGGACAGGCACTGCAAGAAGCAGGTCACATGGAGATGGCTAATAGCTGGGTTAGTGGGCCACTGCATGTGGAGAAAGAGTGATTTCACATTCACTGACTTGACATGAGAGGTTGCTAAAATAATAATATGTGAAGACATAAAACAGAAAAACCCAGTGTGAACGCCAGAGGTGGAAAACTATTCATTCTTTATGGAGTCAAATGTCATTTTGAAGAACAATTTCACTTTAACAGAGCAATTGTTTCTATTTTTTTTCAACCTTTTGAGTGGAACTCAACATTTCACTAGCACACTCCTCATGGCGTGCTAATGTGCAGCTATCTTAATTTCTTTTTGAGCAGCAAGTCCGGTTGCTTAAGGTCAGGGTTTAAAAGTAAAGTTCACAGGTGTTTTGGGTTGAACCTCTCGCAGAGGCTTTCCTGCTGAGCCAGCTGTTGGCAAATAAACACCCACTCCTCTTTAGTCTGTTTCACATTCAAACAACCACAACAATGCCATCTACATTTGCTTACGTGAGCAAACGCTGCCAAACAGTAATACAGTCTCTGTGTTTCTGTGAAACAGGAAGAGATGATATCAAGAGCCATCGCCGTGCATTTGGGGAATGACTGATATGTTCCCAGAATAAATAATAAAATGAGAGCCTGCAGGTTTGGAAGTTTCACGTAACAAGGTGTAATAGAGTTCAGTCAGCACGAGTATGACGCAACTGAATCAAGCTAAAAACCTTGCTAACTAGTTTACACTGACCCTGGTGTCATTGTTTCAAGTAGAGGCAATGCAGAAACCAAGAAACATCCAAAACTGGTTTGGTATAGCCAATACTTAAAAAAAAGAAATAAAGTAATAAAGTGGCAACCAATAAGTAATATAATATTTTGTACAACCCATTTATTCTTAAAATCAGATGTTTTCCGCCTGGTGTTCAAAAAATTAAATAAAAATCACAATCTAAACTCATACAACCTTTTTTTTTATTTTTAAAGGTTTATTTTTGGGCTTTTAATGGAGAGATAGGACAGTGGATAGAGTTGGAAGTCAGTGAGAGAGAGAGTAGTGAATGACATGCGAGAAAGGAGCCACAGGCTGGATTCGAACCTGGGCCTGGGCCGCCCGCTTGGGACTATAGCCTCCATACATGGGGCGTGCTTACTAACCAATGTGCCACCAGCGCCCCAATTCAGACAAACTTATGCTCAAGCTAACTCTTCTAAAAGTTCTCAGCAGTAACATTGCCATGTATTCCCTGAAGCAGCACTCCAGCAGGCCTCCTCTCCTTCCATTCACACTTCACTCAGCAAGACGTCTGCTGCTGGAAACCTGCAGCTGCTTTCAATTACAACAGGGCTACTTTCAAGAAACCTCTTGAATTTCCTTCCTCAACATCTGGCGTGAACCAGTCTGGGGAGCAGACAGAGAACTCTTTCGGCTGGCGAGGCCCGAGCGAGACACACACACACACACACACACACATGGGTTCAAATGCACACACACACACACACCTATAAAAACACAGCTGCTCAAGGTCAGCTTCCTAAACACTCACACTCTCAACAGGTCTACTTTGCTCTCCCACAGACCAGTGTGTGTTTCAGTGCATACATGACAAGGGTGTGAGTATGCATCCAAAATAGACTCCAGTGTATACTGCAGAATTTTATCATTAAACATGTTTTTTAAAGGCTATGAAGTTTATTAATTTGTATTAAGGCTTTCACCTACCTTAATCAAATTGATTATGAATCAGACAGAGGGGAAAAAAGGTGTCAGCAACAATGTAACAATTTGTTACATTTATTTCTAATGTTGTATGCACAAGTATGCTGATATGATATTCACCGTGCTATGTTACATACATCAGAGCTATGACATAACCTCCTCATTCGAAGGATCATAGCAAGTCAAATGATATTGATCGGAAAGCATATAGACGCCTACACAGATTCACTAAAGAAGTCTTATCATCCACTGCTGTCCAGCCGGGCCATCGATCCAGGAGAGATCCCTTCTGTGCAAACTAGCTGCTCTACAGCAGCTCTCATTGTCAATCAATGCATCGCTTGTGAATAGGCTCATACAGTTAAATACGGTATGCTCCATTCAAGCTGCTTCTGCACACACCTGCTTTACAAAGTGCTTTGGTTCAACACTGTGTGATTTAGACTAAACCAGAGCCAATAAGTTGGTCCTTTTTGGCGACAGAACAAAAATTAGACCACATAAGCACAATGCTTGGACTTCAATGACTCCCACAGGTGAAATGTCATTGTACATTGATTTGATTTAATGTGAAGCAGACAACATCCTTGATTAGGGGGATGTTTACTGTTCAAATATTTACTTCCCAAAATGTATCCAAGAGTAAAAGAAAGCAGAGTTTACTCAAACTTTTTCCATCTCAATATCAGAACAGGAGCATTTAGTGCGCTCCCAAAAGTTCTTGTCATAAAAAGAAGAACTCAGGGGAGTTCTTGATCAGGCGCTTCATTCATCTCGGATGTTGAACTTGGCTCTTGCTGTGGAGCTTCAGTGACCCCCACAGGCCAAAGTAACAGAGAGCTGCAGGCTGAGGCTCAGTTTGTGATGCTTTGTGTGTGTGTGTGTGTGTGTGTGTGTGTGTGTGTGTGTGTTTGTGTGTTTTTTGTTGGAGAGTCGAATATGAGTGGGCATACACACGTAGCCATCTGTGTATGTTTATGTATATTTGTGCATTCATTAATTTGAGCATGTGTTTCATGACTGTGCTATGCCGTCATTGAAGGGGCCCTGTTTCTTCAAAATATCATGTCTGACATTTGTATACATGTGTATTTATGTGTCTGGAAGTGTTTATCTCAGAATTCTTTTGTTGTTAACATCAATATTGTTTTCGGGATAATGCACTTGCAATTAGCAGCAACTGCTGCTGTCCTCATCTCTAACTAAAACATACACATTATGATAAGACTGAGATTCAAGATTTGAGGGAAGCTAAAAGAAAAACAAAAAAAAAACAGGCGAAGACAGCTGATGACAGTTTTCTGATAAGCCAAGAACAAAAGACCTTATTATAGATACAGCAGGAGATACATCAAATACACAGTTTCCTTCCTTCATTCAGCATTTCCTGATTATTTTTTAGGAAGCTGGGTGACTCTCCTTTTCTATTTCAGGTCACAGCTTACACAATCTCTTTCCTTCTCTAATGTTGCAGTATTCCCAGCTTGATTAAACCTCAAATGACTTCTAAGACTTTGAACCGAACCTTCACAATGACTTGAGGATGCAATAATTGAGGATTCTAACCAGACAGCATTAATGCAAATGTATGTGAAACATCTTGTACAGCCTAACCCAGAACCTAGATTTCTATTCTCCAAACCTCCAAAGTTCACTGCACTCTATACACAAAGGACTGCCAAGACAAGCTGTCAAACTCCAAAAATAGAGCAGGCTCTTGGGGACATTGAACCCTCATGTTTATCATTCAGAGTGTCTGTTTGGTGAAGTCCTAGGTGACAAACTGAATGACTCCACAGAATCAGGTAAAAGGTGCATGTAGCTGCAAGGAGAATCCAGGAAGTAGAACATGAAGCAGCCAAACTTTTATTTCAAAAATATTTCTTTGTGTAAATACTTTTGCTACAATTTGGACTTTAATTCTCAGATTATGGGTATATCATGATACCTTATATAGCATGAGTTACTTTATGCCTTGGTTTCAAATGTGTTTCAGCCCAGGGAGAGGAAACGGGTGGAATCTGTTGGATTTATGGATAAAGTTGGTTAACTTGAATGAATGAATGAAACCTTAATGATTCTGAAAGTTAACAGTGAAAAAGTAGTCTTTTAAACTTTGAGATTGAAAGGAACTTCATTCATGATTTCAACTCATTATCCAAAAAAACCCATTACTCTTGAAATGAATGCTTTTGGCATTCACATCCTAAAAGATTTGGTCTTCAGACAAAAGCAGGAGTGTATAGTAGAAACAATAATGAAGTGAAATGGCTTCTGTGGCCTCATGCTTTCTGGACTTGTTCTGGAAATAGAGGAAAGGTCATGAACGTTTTTTCTCAGGCCACCTGCCCTTAGGACAACACAGAACAGAAAGGGCAGAGTCTACCAAAGGACCATAGATGGTTACAAGAGCAATAACATTCATCGGGTTGCATTTTCAGATAAAAGCACAGCAAATGAATAGATCCAATACTGCAAATACAACAAAGTTTAACAGCATTGCGTGTCGTGGAATGTGCAAGACTTGATGACTCAAAAAAAGTTGCTTAACATTGCTTTAAATAAGTGATGAAATGAAGCACCCATGATCTGTGGACATGTTGTACATGACAAATGAAGGCTGCTATTGAAGACTTTGAAAATAGCTGAGCTTTGAATAACATGCTGCTCACATAAGTTTCAATGTTATACTACACAATAATGTAAGAAAGTTTAACTTCCAAAACAGTTAGCTGAAGTGACCACTTATCAGTTGTTGACGTCTGTTAAAATATTGACTAAACCTTGTTTGCAAAAGATTTTTATATAAATATATTTCATTCCAACACATTTGATAGCCCTACAGGATGGGCATCATGTTTTCTTGTGAGAACGCTGACTATAATGATGATATTACATTGTTTTAGTTACTGTACTATTGTATACTATTCCCTGCAGACATCTCTGTGTGCTGAGTCTCTGAGAGTAATCTAGAAACTGTTTATACCTTGCATTAACATCCGTGCTGAGTGATCAGACGACCAGAGGACGCCACTTAAGCACGGGCGTTCACACTTTGCATGAGTGTGTCTCCAGCGACCAATTGGATGTGACTTTCCCGCTTTGAATGCAAATCAACACGGTGCCCCATTCAACTTTATTAGACTTTAAAAAAAAAAGAAAAAAAAAAGACAAACACTGAGACTCGTAGCCAAGACAGGTGCAGTGTTGAGCTTTCTCTCTGTCACACACACACAAGCAGCATGATAACTGACTGAAGTTACGACGTGATATAAACTTTGATTATATGAAGTGAAGTTTATCTTTGAATTAAAATGACTGCACACCAGACTGGAGTCTGTTTGTGATGAAAAAAAAAAACAGTCATAAAGGTCGTCGTCAGCAACATACAGATCTGCATTACGTCTCATGACTGCGGTGCATTAATGAAAAAATATACGTTGGTTGATCAGTTTTCCTGGTGTCATTTACATCCAAGTTCTGGCACTGATCATACATGGAAATACAGGACAGATCATGCAGGGACGGGGTGTCAGGACAAACAGTGCTGTAGATAAAAATTATATCTCCTCCTCTCCTATACGAGTCATCTGTATTTTTACTGCGCTGTTATAACCCGTGTCACTCACGGATGACAGTATGATCCACACTTATCTCGACAGTATTTCATCCTCCTGTATTAAAAATATTAAATGCATCTTCCTTACTGAATAAATACAGACACTGTCTAACTGTGATTTTGTGCACACTTGGCTCTTATGCATAAACTACATCTACATTCATGTTTGAATAACATGAGAAATGTAAAAGGAAAGATTTCCACAAGGCGCAGTGGAGAATAAAAAAAGCAGTCCTGTGTGTGAAGATAATGGTCTGTCATGCTACTCTATGTGATCGTGTGGATCAGGGGCGAGTGGGTAGTCATTAGAGTGGCCCATGACACATGATTGTTAACACTATTAAAGCAATGTGGACGAAGGCGTCCCAAACTACCTTTTTATGTGGTCTGAGCTATGGAATGGCAATCTGTCCTCAGGACACATTGGATTGCGTTCACACCCAGCAATAAGGCTTAACACTTGTTATATGGCTGGATATTAATGCAAGGTATAAACAGAGCCAGTCACAAACTGGGGGGACATGTGAAAATGTTCTCATTGTTAGAACTGATGAGTCATCCAGGATCTGATCAGTCACTTTTAGAATGGGAGAGGGAGAGTGAGACAGTCTTTTTGTAAGCTTGTAATGTCACAGCTCCATGCTGAGCCCAGCAGCAGCAATGATGATGAAGGGGGCAGATAACAGAAACAGGGACATTACTCATCATTTTATGAAACGAAGGTTAAGTGGGCAGTGAAGGAAAAAGAGGGGCAGAGAGACAGATGAAAGTAAAAGCCGAAAATGAAGACGTGAAGGAACTGTTAATATTGTTCTGTATCTGGTATAGTTAAGCCTCATGTTCAAGAGTTTGGCAAAAGAGATAAAGAAAGTCTAAGGTCACAATGAGCAGTGATAGGAAAGATGCTGCTGACTTCAACAGAGATGAAGACCACATGAAGAGGAGAGGAGTCAGTGCAACACTAGGCAAAAAGTGTTGAACCAGCCGGCTGAGCGCAATGTGAGTCTCCCAGGAGGGCGTCTTCACCTCTCCACTGTCCTCTCTATGCACTCTCACAGCAACACGGGCCCTGTCTGCTGATACATTATACCCTTTCACAGCTTGCATTCCATTAGCTTCAGCGGAAAGACAGTAATGAGCCTCGAAATGCATTACAATGTTTTGAAGGGCATGTTGTTTAGGACATTCTAACGCTAGAGAGTAGAGAAAACATGGACAGGAGAAGTAACAAGAATAAAATAAAATACACTAAAATACCCTTTAAATAAACATTTAAAGCAGAAAGCTATCCTGTGTTTCTCAGGACATGATAAAGGATTTTGCAAACTACTCTGCTGGATATCTATTTTTTGATCCTTGTACAGTCAAGATTGATCAAAAAAAATGAAAAAGATGTGTAAAAAGTCTGGTCTAATCCTGTGAATTTACATGGATATGAAAAAATATGATCTGTCTAATTCCAACATCTGAATCTTTTGTGTCTGGTCTATATCTTTGATGAATATCAACAGCTTGGATTGTACTGTTTTTTCTACTAATTTGTTTCTTTTTTTGAAATTTTTGTTTTCAGAGACTTTAAGGAAGGGTAATAGAGCACAATTGAAAGGGCATGTTCTTTGACGTCAACCAGAGAATAAGTTTATTGATTAAATGATTGATTGGTCCTAATGGGAGCAGATAAACTTCCTCTAGAAAAGCACGAACACTTAAAGGACAAAGACTTGTGTTGAGAAAAGGACACAGTAAGGACTCTGATAACATGATTTGTATGTCCCCTTTCCTGGAAGGCTGAGACTGCGCGCATGCTCGTCCAAAACCTAAATCCCCCCATCACATAGACAAACCCAGTGACGACAAACAGGAACATTTATGAAACACAACCGCAGCAATCACAGCTTCTTTATTCTGCTCAGAGTCGGGATGTGAGGGTGGTGGGCGGTGTATCCGGGGCTAGAAGTGAGTGGATATGTGTGTGTGCATGTGTGTGTGTATGGATTGAGGCGCAGACTTCTTAAAACTGGATCCATTCCCAGAGCTAACAGGAAATCCTTTATAACCAAACTAAGAGTCACCTAAACACGTCCCATATACTGGAATACAGCACTAGGACCACTGGGATAAACATTATACTGAGCCCGTGGGAAACGCTGTCTGGGATGTGGAGGGCTGTTTAATTACAATGGATAACAATTCACATTGTGTTTGGTTTGCCATGGAGATGGAGATTAGATGTTTTTTTCCTGCATAGGTACCAGAACCTATTCTGATAACTATCCCTCTAATTAAATGTTATTAATGAACAAGATCCAAGAGCAATGACTTTCAAAGGAATCATGCACAGATAAAATAAGTTAAAGGGCAGCCTGGAATTAGTCAGTAAGAGTGGTTCATTTGACTTTTTTTGCGACTCTATGGGCACTGGCCAGCCAGTCTACACTTCATCTCTGCCATTTCTTCACCTTTCTCTGGAAAGACGTCAGTAAGCCATGCCACATCCTGTTGAGAAATAATTTCATCCTCTGCTGGGAATTGACTTGGCCTCTGCTTAAAAACAAACACCCTCTACTTTATTCCGTAACGAGTGGGACAGGGGTGACTGTAAACAGAATGATGAAGCGCCTTAGGAGTTGACAAATGTGAAAAGGAGACAAAGAGAGGCAAATAAAAGAGAAATTAAATCATGTGTTTTTAACAGAAGCCTCTACCCAAAGACAAAAGTCAGTGGTTTTGTGAGCTTGCTGTGACTTGCTTCACTGATTTATGTTTGGATTAAATTAATGCAGAGTTCTCATGGAGAGGATATGACCCTTAGGTACACAACAAGACCTCATGAAAGCTGATCTAAGAGTTTATACATGCTTTTATTTGTTTTAAGGTCACATGTAACTGTAGTCAAAATCAGATGTAGTGTGTTTTTGTTCTGTTCAAAAGTTTATTTCCCAACTTTATGGCAGCACCACTGAAACATGCAGCATGAAGCATAATATATATTTTAAAGAAGTCCAAAGTGTCTGACTTCTGTTGACTTGCGATATTGTATAATGTGCTAATTTACACAAATTAGTTAAAAAGAAAATCCAGAGGGACACAATCAGTGAACAGCAATCTAAGAGACAATATAAAAACTTTTCAGTTATTAACTTTAAGTTGAACTTGCTATTGCTTGCTGTCATGCACCTCTATGCACTATACCATTTATACACACGTACAAATACACATTTGACTAGGTGGGGCTCAATTCTATTGTACATATGCACAGGGTAAATTTCCACTCTGCACAGACAATCTTCAGTTGTCTTGCTGAGGGGCCAGGGCCTGAGACTGTCACTGCACAACCTGTTATATGACAAAGACAGAAGCTCCACACACACATACACATGCACAGGAACATACACACTCACATTTTGTCACAGAGTGAGGATTCTCTCTTGGAGCAGTGGATGGGACAAATCATACTATATCTCTGTGGCTTATATCATTCTCACTCTCTTTCACCCTGTGGGTGTCTCGACCCCGAACACCCACATCCAACACATTTGAAAGTCTGACAATATGAATACAAACCTAAACTTCTGTCAGTCTCCAGATTATATCTCATACTGTGTGTGATGCAGTTTTTTTTTTTTTTTACATCGCTTTAAACCTGCAGGATGTTATACATATTTGTCTGTATTGCTCTCAGATAACTAGACCACTGTGAATGTGTGTGAGGATGTCATAATATGTGATGTCTACAATCAAAGAGGAGACAGATCTTTGTAAAAACCTATACACAGTACATTTAGAAGTAATACAGTAATAGTCTTGTAAGCCCACAAAATGTCCATTTCATTTGTGTCCTGCAAGCTCACTCCTCTTCTTTTACTCTGTGTATGCCTGTTAATATCCTTTTTATCTGTTAAGAGTTAAAGGTACATCTGGTTTGACATTTTCTAACTACAATAGAGAAAAGATGATAGAATACTGAGAGCAAGAAAACAAAACTAAAAACAAAAACCACATTGAACCACAATCCTCGAGGGTTTGGGATTTTATTCTATACTTTTTAGCTGACTGTTGCTTTTGCAAAGAGAAATAAATCAAACAGGCAGCTTTAATTTGCTCCCCACAGAGGGCAGCGTCAATGGTCAAACCAGCCCGGCCAACACAGATGGAGAGCCTTCTCTGTGTCAGGGGAGTTTGGAGATCGACCTGACAGTTCAAATTAATGGTGAGGAACGAGCAAGACTGAGGCTCACAGGTTCATTGTGAGTGAGTTTGTTTCTGTCATTCAAATATGACAGCTTGTGCCTCTTTTGTCCAAAATGCCCTCTTAATAGAGACATTCAGTAATAATGGCTAATGCCAAACTTTAGTTGTACATAGAATTATGAGTTAATGTTTGTTTCATGCAAATGCAGTAAAATGATTATTAAGAATCCTATGCTTAGAATGCAATATTTATTGTATCTGTATGATCTACATCGTTTATACTATGATAGGATTTGAGACTGAAATGTGCAATATTTATTGAATGCTTGGTTTTACTTTTGCACCAAAAACACAAAAGAGAACAAATTGAAATAAGATAGCCTCCTTCATCAGAATCTCTTAGGAACCCTGTAAGAAACTAAAGTCACCCCTCGTAACTCCCTCTTTCTAAATGGCATTGGACACCCTTGATGTAATTTCTATGAAGCATGTTAACATTGGATGTAGGACATTTTCCACTTTAAGTGCAGGGTGACTTCAAGAAGGACCAAACACAACACTACATCATACAAGAATGTATAAATAGTTTTAGCATAAAGCACACTGGACACATTCATTTATGCCAGCATCGGAGTCAAGTTGAGTCAATTATTAAGTTACTTCTATACAATTGGCTTACCCTTTTTTGGCAACTAATATCTAATAAGAGTTGAAAAGCCAGAAAAAGTCAGCTGATTTGTCTACAAAGTACACTTTCATTAAGGGCTTCAGTTTGACAGTCTGGTATTCAGCCAGGCCTCCATCAACCTATCCTTGACTAGAAGGCCACAGAAACAAACCAATGCTTTTCCTAAACTAAAGCACAATGTCAAACACGTGCACCTCAAAGGAAGTGGCCTTCATATGCAGTACAGTACCAACAAGGAAACAGAACAGAACGGAATTTTCCATCCAAAACCCTTTTTGGTCCAGGGGCTCTGCCTGGGCCATAAACAGGTCGAGCCCGAGGTGGTTAGCCCCCAGTGACAGTCTGCTTTAGTAGGGGCTCGTGTTTGTCAACCAAAGAGAGGGGGGACCAGTGGAAAATTACCAGTCCCGCACTACCTCATGGACACACATGCACGCATATACACACACATAGATGGTCTGCACCCGCTGTGAGACTAACCTGCAGCCACATATCTATCTCGCTCATTGCTTATGTGACAGCTTGCGTTTTTAATGGCCGAGGGTGCGGGGGCATGGTTGTGTTGTCATGACGAGCCACCCGCAAACTACGCAACCAATGACATTGGATGATGTGTATTCACGTCCATGCACATTTCCAAGAAAGAACCAGTGTCATGTCTAGAGGCTAACAAGGAGGGGCAGTAGCATACTGTGTGTGTGTGTGTGTGTGTGTGTGTGTGTGTGTGTGTGTGTGTGTGTGTGTGTGTGTGAGTGTGAGTGTGTTTGTGTATGCACTCTCAGAGTAAATGAAATATTTTAATATAAAGGAGTACATGTATGTGTGATATTTTTATCTCCCTTGGTGTGTTTGTAATTCATTAAAACAAAGGTCCTGGTTGTCTTGCACACATCATCGCAGTGTTTCTGTGCCTGATTTATTGATTCATTTAGAAATGAGCGATGAATGCCTCTATAACTATTTGCAAAGGTTGCCTATCAATCTAGATTAATGGTAATGTAGAGAATGCGTCGCTGTCAATGCAAAAGAAACAAATACAGATAGATGGTGTTGGATAATGGTGGTTGCAGCCTTCACAAGCTGTGAACTGAGGGTTTTAAAGCTCTTTCTGGCCTTTATAGTTTAGAGTAAATGTATCATTACACTAGATGTGAGCAGAAATGTGTTACCTGGGTTCCGAGGCAGCCCAACATCATGTGAGTGAGAAGTTTGGCAGCAAACATAGGAAACCGGGAGCACAGCACATGGGATATAATGGCCAATGCAAAGCCTGAAGAGAAAGAAGTGTGGAACATTAAACCAATATTGATATGATAAATTAAATGTTTTGCAGAAATACACTGTGGTTATTTATAACAGTGTGGGAGGAATATGGAAGATTAAACTCTTGTGGAGGGATGCACCAGAGAGAAAGCAGAAGAGCGAGGATAGAAGGGAGAGGGCAAACAGAAGGAACACAGGAACACAAGATGTATACAAAAATAAGACAAAGGGAGAGTGGTTTTTGTACCTGAGATGCAGATAAATCCAGAGGCATAGAAGGCCTCGTTGTGGGAAGCGAGAGTGACAAACTCTGCGTAGGCCGTGTAGATAGACAAGTGGGAGCAGGCACATTCCACATAGTTCCCACTCTCTTTCACAACCCTGCAGTATTGACCATCTGATGACCAGCTAGAGGAGATAGAAGAGGATGTATCATCAGGATCAAGCATGTCCAACTTGCTCTCAGTGTTTTGGAGAATTATATTGTCCTGTGTAACAAAATAAAGTATAGACTCTCTGTTTTTATGAAAGTAAAATATAGGTCCATAGCACAGCTATAAAGAGACAGGAAATGTGGGGAGAGAGAGTGGGGGATGATATGCACCAAAAAGCATCAGGATGGGGAGCCCAACCCGCGACAAGAGCAATGAGGACTGTAGCCTCTGTACACGGGGTGCCTGCTCTACCAACTGATCAAACTAAACTCCCCACAATTTTCGTATTGACCTTCCATCAACCATGACCGTTACCTGACATCGGCTTCTCTCTCTACCTCCTGCTCTCTCTCCATATCAGTTCCCTAATCCATTTTACTCTGAGGGAGACGTCGTCCAAGTAGCTGTTCCGGCCAAACCTGCCAATTCTTAACTTGTAACAATGTGTTCCTGCCAAGTTTTGTTCCACGCCCCAGGAATGTCCTCAACAAACTGACTCCCAGTGGGAGAATTCAGAGTATGGTGGACTGCATGTGCAGTTATGAAAGCGAGATGCTACTTCCCCTATGAGGCCTGAGTGTGAAGCTGAACTTGGACTTTTGCCTTATACTTATTACACAGGATGAGATCAGTGGATAAGGGTGAGGATGACAGACAGAGGTGACCTCTATCGAGAATAGAAAACAAATGTAGGTTTCAACTTGCTGTTTTGGTTCATTTAGAATAGCTGCTTCTGCATCTGAATGGCCATTGGTGTGGATTACCTTGAGGATGTCTGATTCCAGAGAAGGCACATAGAGCGGCCTGGTTTAACTTGGTGTCCAGGGGTGTGGATACGATACACCACCTCATTGCCATCTTCTAGAGGTTGTGACCCTCTGTCCTGAAGGCTAGCTGAGAATACCTTGATATAAACAGAAGAGACAAGAGCTCAGCTGTGGACTGAACTGAATGTGTATATTGGAGTAATACTGCCACCTGCTGTTTTTAACAAGACATATAAAGTTTGCTGTTCAGTTGATTTTATCTCTTACAGTAATTCAAGCTTTGATTGGAGGGAAATGAAACCTTTCACTATCTCAATGCTTCCCTACCTTCCCACTAAGAGCAGTGGTTGTATTGTTCGTGAGAAACCAGTGATCTGTTCTAAACTCTATCAGTTGAATCCGGCTGAGGTTGGCACAGTCAGCTGTCGGCACCGCTGGTACCGCCAGCAAGCGATCAGGGAGCTGGAAGAAGTCTGCATTACGTCCCCTAAATTTGTGTCCATTGATTTGTGTTGGGTACCACTGGAAGGCAAAGATGGTCATATACGGGCATGCTTCCAGGATGGTACCCCTTCTGGAGAAAACACAGAGAGAGAAACCCTTAGAATACCAAGTATGAGCATCTTACTAACAATATGTTAAAGAGAAATCCCTGTAAAATATATCAACAAGCGGAACATGTAAAACTTGAGAAGAGGGACAATTCCATCTCACTCCTTGGTACTTTTGAGCAGGGACACTTACATCTCACATTGGCTGTGGGTGAGGAGGGAGAAGGCAAATCTCTCTGCTACCTCAGCAAGGTGACTGAAGCCTCGAGTGTCAACCCTGCTGGGATTGGCCAAGGCACACAGCAGGTCATAGGTCAAATTGCGGTTACTTTGTAGTAAAGGAACCTTCTCGGCTTCAGCAAGAACCTGGCACAGAGGAAACAGAAGTAAATAGAGAGACGGATGGATAAAGACATTTTTCTGCCATATTAACTGTCATCAAGACAGTTTTCTTTAGTATTGATTACACGTTTATCCCTCTGATATAATGTTCGATCTCAATTTCAGTTTGTATTTATCCTTTTCACCCTCTGTGCTTTCTCTCCATTGCTCTCTATGAGTTTAGTCTCAGTCTTATGCAACTGTTGTGCTAATATTTAAATATAGCTAATTCCACTATTTCCACTCTGTCTCAATTTCTCTTACTGTCTCTGTTCTCCTCTGTTTCCTCATGCTGATTAACTCGTTGTGCTGTCTGAGCTCTCTCTTCCTTCCCTTTGCTCTTTCGTCTTTCATATGAAATTACTGCAGTGTCTCCACTTCGATGCAAGCTGAGCAATAATATGTGGACTCAGACTTCAGATCAGTGCAGTGATCACAGCGCTTATACAAAGTGACAACTGAGACCTTTTCAGATGACAAACTAGTCCTCATATCTGTCAGAGTGTGGAAGTGGGGCTGATGTTTGCCCTTAAGGGTTGAACAGTTTCTACACTGCTCTCAGGCTAGTAGTAAAAAAACAGTCAGTCTCAGTCACCGAGTTATGACACTATATTTTAAAAAGTTAATATCAGAATTCTGCAGCAAAGTTTGACAAAGACTGATATGAATATGTTGAAAATGTTGACATTGACAGTGTGCTGGAACACAAAATGACTCTTCTTTTAAAACAATCAACTTGTTTGATTGGAAGATAAATAAAAATCAGGCTTTAAAAAATGTCCTTAACCAAAACAATTCTAACAGATATGTCCATCATATTACAGTTTTGATATGATGACGGGTGCAGGTATAAATGTAGGTTTTATTTTGTGTTTCACTGTTTTATCTGCTCTGCAAGCTTAGATGACATGATGTATGTGTTTCAAACACTCTTACCTTCCCCAGAGCTTCAAGTACAGCGGCCATCTGCTCATGAGTGACAGGTGCAGTGACCGTATTCAGAAGTCCTTTAAGCACCTGATTCAGTATATTTGGGTTTAGAGGTTGATGTAATTGATCCAGTAAGACCCACACAGCTTCACTTGCTGAATTTGAAACCAAAGTCACATTAGCCAGCCCAAACTGTGGATGCACTCTGGCTCCCCCTGTGGCGTTGAACAGTTCCACCTGGAAGCGCTTCGGTGTGGGCAATGATGAGGCGCGGTCAGGTGTGAGGAATATGTTCAAAGATGTGTTGCGAAGACCCACTTGGAAGGTTAGTGTACCCTCCTGTTTAGGAAAGTCCATCCCTGCTATAGCTGGTCGAATTGTAGAGGGACCCACCACATCATCTCCAGGAAGCTCCTACAAAGAAAATAGAAATGTGTGGTCTGGAGTCAAGTATGTAAATCAGGCTACTCAAAACTTTTAAATGCAAAGTATTGCAACAGGACCAGAGGTAGATGAGTGAGGGTGACCATGTTGGGAAGTAGGTTTTTGAATATGCATCAAACTTTCTGTCTCACAACATGCTTTAGTTCTATGAGATGAAAGCAGATTACCTGTCCACGTGTCTCAGTGAGGTTTTTAATTTTTGATGATTTCAATGGACACTTGCTTACTTACTAAGATATCTCTCATCATAATGCTTTGCAAATAGGGAGGGTGGCAATGGCAAATAGGGAGGGTGGCAATGGCAAATAGGGAGGGTGGCAATGGCAAATAGGGAGGGTGGCAATGGCTTTACATAGGAGAGGAGGAAACACTGACTTTCATCAGCAAGAAAAAAACATGAACATTATATATATACCAGTATACTGGATAAAGGGTAGTCTCAAGTTAAAGGAACCACCATCAGAAAAAAATATTAAATGCAATACTTTGTTGAAAAGCAATGCAAAAATCTCAAGGAGTCAGCCTTGGTGTATTGGTTGCACCCTCTTACAGTTCACCTGCAGGGGCTTCTTCAACATACATGTAGATGGAAATTATATCAGGAGAAAAAAAAATCCCAATGTCATCATCCAAATTTTGATGCACAGTTGTTCTCCACAGACAGGATATAACCAAGTCATCAACTGTTCAAACTTATAAAACGACAAATGGCATCAGTGTACCATTGGAGATATGTCCTCTGTAAATCAGGGCAATAATAGCAGGTTAGATAAAGACAGATTCACATCATTAAGGCTTTAACAGTTGGGTAAATCGTATCTTATCTTATTTCTGCTAGTAAATGGTTGTGATTGCATTGGCCTAGATTGGAAATTAGGTTTTGTACCGCAGAGAATGATACCTCCAGGGCAACGCTGAATAAACAAAAAGCACATCCAATAAATAAGACAAATACTAAATTCAACTAAGTACACCTTTTCCAGAGCATTTGAGCATTTTACGTATCATTTACTTTGTTGATGCGGGCCAAAAGGTTTTTAAATATATGCATATATAGCATTTAAAAAGTGTACTGTTTGTTACTTACCAGAGTGCGGTATTGTACAGACATGACTGAAGCTGTGCTTGCTTGTCTGTAGACTTGAAGACTGAGCCGCGTGGTCATGGGGGTGGCGATGGGCAGTCTATTGCCCACAGCAAAGTACACAATGCCTCGTGGATCATCACTCTCTGCTAAGGTGATGTTGGCAAAACGGATGGTCTCATTAATGGATGCTCCAGGACCCACCTGATAAATCTCCACCAAGAACCAAGCCTGCTGCTCTGGTTCCTATGCAACACAGATGAGTGATTAGTTCATTAAAAAAATAATTAAGCACCAAATTTGTAATCTATCCCTTTTTGTTAGGCTTGGAGAAATAACATAATGGTCAGATGAATAACAATATGCAGTTGTGCTTTCAACGAGGGCCTCTTCCTTTTTCTCACCTCATCATCTTGAACCTCCACGGTGAGAGCACAGGTTATCTCTCCTCTCCTACACAGTGCTGTTCCTGAGGTCTGAACCAGCTGTTTGGTTAGGTTGACCCCATTGCTGATGAGAGTTAAAGATGCCTCGCTGAAGGTTGCCCTCCAGAAGACTTGCAAATCCTCAAAGGCTCTGAAGAGAGGGAGAGAGAGCATGCTTAATAACTGCGAACAACTATGAGTCGTCAAATATTGATCCGTTGCTGAGAGCCATTTTTACATATTCATCTGAATTGAAAAAAAAAAAGTGTTATTTAATCACCTGTTTTCTTGTCTTTGCAGATAGAGGAGAGCGGTTCTGTTTTCTGAATCCTCATCCAGGACTTGGCCAATCAGAGAGCTGAGACTGAATCCTACAATACCATTGTGGAAGTCGCTTCCTGAATTGAGGCAAGGACAAAGAGGAAAAAAAAAAAAAATCAGTAAGCAAATTAAGTTGTTCATGACCTCATCGTCTTATAATTCATTTGAGTTCCAATCAATCATACAAGCACAATAATCAAATCATCTGCCACAATGCAGTGATTATGTGAGAAACGAGGCCAAGAATAGCAGAAGGAGACTTATGTAGCAGTGACCTGATGCAAATCAAATGAGATGAAGAAGACTGAATCACTCATCACTCATTGAGATAACAAAACATATGTCTGTGGGCGCATCTGATAAAACCTAAGTGACACTCTTGGGGTTTAGCTTGTGCTCAAAACAGAAACCGATAGAGTTCAGAATACAATACATACAGTATATGTTGTATCTTTATTATTTGCCAGAACATGCTGTGTATATACTGTATATCTTATCTGTGATCTCTAACTGACTCAATAAAATGTTTTATTTATCATTTTACCGAGGATGGTGATCTTGGTAAAAGCCCCAAAGCCCAGGAGTGTACTATCAGTGATTTGTGCTCCTCCCTCTGGGTCGCTGAGGTAAATGAAGAACACTTCCTGTCCCTCCGGCTCTGAGTCATCCAGGATGAGGAGGACAACCTCTGCTTCGTTCTGACCAGGCTGTAGTGACACTATGGTGGACTCCAGGCGGAAGTCCTGTTCCTCCTTTGCCAGAGCCCCCACAGGTTCTAATGTAAAAGGAGGAGGTGCTGTGCTTCCATCTAGATAAAAGCGCACAGCAACACAACAAACATGAAACCACAAACATCACAGGGAATAACAATATAAAGTCACATAAAATGATAAACTAAATTGGTGAAGCAAACCAAAACAAACCTCCATATGCTTGAACCCGAACCCTCACAGCCCCAGCCACACTATCGGACCTGCGGACCCTCAGAACCACCCTCCTGTCCTGCTGGGTCTCCTCATCCCTGTCCTCTGGTACCTGAACCTGTCCAGGCCCAATACTCAGCACTCCTCCTGTCACATCACTAGCCAGGATGGTGACAGTGGCCACACTGTGCTGTGGGCTCAGGCGAGGAGGGGTATCTGTCCATGCTGGGTCTGGAGTTAAAGCTTGAGCATCTGTAAGGTTGACGTGAAAGTACTCATCAGCCTCTGAAAGGGAGTCGTCGAGTATTGAAAGGTGGAAGGAAGTGTTGGTTTGGCGAGGTGAGTCAAAGACCAAACGGCCATCTGGCACTGCAACAAAGTCCTCTCCAGCTACTGCGCTGCCCGTTACTGTTGTATAGGAGAGGCGGGTGCTGTTGCTGCGAGAGCCATAGAGTCTCTGGACATAAAGTGTGATTGTCTGGATGTCCTCTGCAATGACCAGCTGGCGCGAATCAGGGGCAAACTGGTAAATTCCCAGTGGCTCCACTTCTGCCACTGTAAATCCTGACCTGTGCCGGGAGACAAACATCAGAGTGAGGCTACAATTGAATGTTGACTTAAATATATACTGGTATTTATATTAAATTGATGATTTAACAAAAAATGAGCTGTTTATCTCTGAGTGTTGGCATGAAAAGCAAAGTGAAGTAGTAGCATATATCAAAGTTGAAAGGAAAGATTGAAGTTAATTTGCTATCATCTGTACACAATTTCGAACATTTCATCTAAACCTATTGTTTGTTTATTTTTGACACACACATTTCCACTACTTCTTCTTGTTACGGTTGTATGCAGCAGGTTTCCAATGTAACATACACCACCATCACTTCACACCAAAGTGAACGCATTACCTGAGTCTCACAGCACCAGCTGCAGCAGAGCTTGCTGTTGCAGCTTTGAGGTGTATAGCATAGGAAGCTGCCACAGACGCATCAGCAACAGCTCTCAGCGGTATGACTTTAGTCCTCTCTCCATGGGCCAGGGTCAGTGAGCCTGAATATAGACATTGATGGAGAAGGTGATCAACAATAGAGAATTCAAACAAATACTGCTTCGTGGAAAACGACCTTAAATAGATAATGAAGGTGGTTTTCAATAATCTATCTATATGTACTGCTTCAGATATAATTCTCTGCGTGTTTTACCTGAACTTGGGCTGATCACTCCCAGTCTGAGCCCAGGTGGAGCCTGACCTGAAGGATATCCAGTATTCCACTGCACCCTAATGTCCCCAAACAGCCCTGTTCGTGTCACTTCTGCTTCACACGTCCCTGTTTCTATACTTGACACCTGCAGAGCCAGGGAGGCAAAGCCAACCTGTACAAAAAAATATGAGAGAAGACAGTTTATCATCCTGTAAGTGTGATGCCTTCTTTATCATAACAATAATAATAGAGAAAAAGTATAACTTCTCCTAACGCTGTTGTAACAGCTTAAGTTAAGTACAACAGAGACAAATTGTTGTACTTTGACAAATCATATCATGAACAAAACAAACAAACAAAAAAGCATATACAAAACTCGCCTCAGAGCTGGCAGCTACTTCAGGTACAGTCACCGTGGCAACACTGGCCTCTTGAAAGAGTCGAGGTGGGGAGCCAATAATAGGACTGACTAGTCTTACATCTGTCAGCTCTGCTGTGAAGCTCTTCCCCGCTGACAAAAATACCTACAAAATAAGTTATATATGTCAGGATAATAAATAAATGTTAAAAAGGAGCCTATAAACAAGATGAACTTCATTTTTGAAAGGTTTTTCTTTGACCCCCCCCCTGACCAGAAGTCCCTGTAATGGCCTGCCCATCCTTACCTGGCTGCTGATAGGTACAGTGACAGTACTGAAGGTCTGTCCCTCTCTTATTAGCAGCCTTCCTTTGGCTTGTCCTCCAAGTATCTCCTCCATGTCCATCACTTCATCCATCTCTCCACTGATCCTATAGCCCACACTAGCGTTGCCGAATAGCCCAGCAAGCCGTGTCACATTCAAGATCAGAGCTCTGGTGACCTCAGACCCTGACCCCACTACCACTATGGATTGTTGCTCAGGATCCAGGGAGAAGACACCATGGGGTTCATCGTTAGCGAGCACCCTAAGGGTCGGAGAAGGTAAGTAATTAGTTCAATTATTTAAGAGATTTCTCTGGTAGTCCATCGATTTTGTTAAGTTTAATATAATAAACATAATGAGAAACCTGATTCTTGTTCTGATGAGGTTTGGGTTGGCGTCCAGAGTAGCACCACCCTCCACAGCTGTGAGCTGGACAGTGTAGAGCTCCTCCAGCTCTGGCTCTGTATCAGGCAGCAGGCTGAGAACAATTTCAGCATCTCTTTGACCCTCAAAGATCATTACTGAGCCAGCTGAGGCTAAAAAGTCCCTGTCCATATCTGAGTCACTCTTTATCTGCCAATGCACCTGAGATGTGAGAGAACTGACACTTTAACAAAGGGCACATATATTTGTATTCACATATGATGCTGGATTTGATTGACACATAATAAGTGTGTATGATGTTGTCTTACCGTGATGTTACCCGTGACACCCTCCCTGCGTGTAACCAACAGTGAAATGTTGAAAGGACCCTCTGCTTCTGTGGATTCATTGTAGATGTGCTCTTGAAGAGAATCCAAAGTAAACTGGACTATACCATTTGGATCACCAAACTTCTCTATCTGGGAGTAAAAAGTTTTTTAAAGGAAAGATTAGGGGTTAGTAAGGTGATGAGGCTTGCCCCACATTAGATGTCCAGGTGTTTGGAGATCAATTTCTTCATCAGTTACATAAAAACATTCCTGCAGGCATACAGAAATCCAATGAAGTACCTTCAGTGTTAAAGAACCGGCCCGAGGATCCAAATCCACCTCTCCTGACAGAACACTGAGCTCTATGAAGAATGTCTCCTCCACCTCCACTTCCCCATGGGGGAGAATCTGCAGCTCTATGCTGTGTGTGCCCTCCTCTCCATCCCTGAAGAAGAGTGACCCGTTCACAGGCTCTCTAATGTCTGTGTTGACTGGAGGAAGGACGTCATTGCTGTTAGGGCCCCGAATAATCCAGGCAACCTGTTGCAAAAACATGAATTAGTATTTTTCTTCTAAAATGAGAACTTCTGGGAGTAAACTTCTAGCTAAATCTGTTCAGAAAAAATACTTTTTAATAGTAGTTTCCATACCGTTGCATTGCCCACAAAGCCTCCTGCTCTCTCCAACACAAGACTTAGTTTGAGGGTGGAGTTAGGGTTGACCAAAGTGATCAGGCTGTCGTTGAGAAAACGGATGAAGCCACTTGTAGAGTCGCTCTTGGCGATGGTTACTCTGGTAACATGTTGAGAGCCGAGAATTGCTCCTCCTCTAGCTCCAACCAGCAGGACCTCGAATGTCTCTACATGCTCACTGTTGGAGATAAGTTCAGTATTCATTTGTAATTATTAGTAAATTTTAATTTTTGAGTTAAAATACACAAGCTTAGCTAACAAATGAATTATGAGTGAGTTTGCTGGATATACTGTGTGTAAGGTAGTAAGCAAACAGTCATTTTAATTATTTTAATTTCTCCTCTCACCTGTCCATGTCATCTATTATGGAGACATTGATGTAGCTGGTATTTTGTCCATGTGCAAACATTACTGATCCATTACTCAGGATGTAGTCGAGGTGAGGGGTTGCATTCAGGCCTCTAGAAATGAACTGAGCAGAGACTGATCCATATGTGCCCACTCTCCTCACCACTGCGATCAACAGAGTGCCCACATCCTCTTCAACTGAAAGAATGAAAGTCAGAAGACAAAGGTTGTATATTTAAAAGACAATATTTTAACATTACATTATAGGAGAGAGATGTAAACAGGTTGCAATTGTCTTTGTTGTACCTTTACCTGTAATGTTGACATAGTCTTGCCTGAACTCCAGGATACCCTCAGCATTGTCATTCTTAAGTATTACCACAGTGACAGAGGAGATGCTTCCTACAGCCGGGGGCTGGTCTTGCTGGAGACCTGACTCTCTCACTGTGTAGTCCACAGTACTGACCACCAGAGGGAGACACAGAATAACAAATTAAAAGTCACAGACAAGAAACCTATGACATTTGCATCAAAACATTATTTGGACTCCAAGCCCATTTGAAACACTTTTTTTTTATGACAGTGTTCCAATTGATATTGTAAATATTCAAACTAAAAAAAAGGACATTTTCTCCACTTCAAAAGGTTTTTCTACCTGACGTTGACTAGCTCCACTTCAGTAATGTTAAGGAAGAACAGCTCAGGCCCTTCTGAAAGACTGTCATCCAGGATCTGCAGGGTGACTTGTTGTGAGGTTTGGCCTGTTGTAAAGAGAAGTCGTCCTGAAGCGGAAACAAAGTCCTCTCCACTGATCGCTGTGTTGCCTGAGGTTTGGTAGGTCACCCACACTCTGCCGAGGATGCCCAAGGAGCGATTTACTGTGACATTGACCTGCGACATAGAGATCCAATATGCGATAGATTGGTACACACAATTTCAGTTTGAAATAAGACTACTACACCAAACAGTTGATCAATATACTGTATATACTGTTTCATTCTGGGATCTCACCATTCCCTCTTCCTCAGTTGCCCTGATCTGATCCTGGTCAAAGGAGAAGATGCCATATGGGTTGTCACTGGCCGCCATAATAATCTTGGCATGCTTAGCAATGGGACTGATTTCCAGTCCAGGGGTGATGGAAGTCAGTGCAAGCTGGTACTCAAGGCGCTCTTCAGGAAGGTCATCATCCAGAGCCTGGTGTCATAACATATACATCAAGAATATTTAAATGAAAATCACACAGAAAATGATAACCGGTACTAAAAATTTTTTTGAGTGAACATTTTAAATCTGCAATACAGTGATACAGACAAGTCTAGATTTATATCACTCAGTACCTTAAGAATAATCATGGCAGTGGACTCTCTGTCTCTCAAAATCACAGTGCCAGAGATCGCTTCAAACTCAGACACCACAGCTGGAGTGATATTCCAGTAAACCTGGACCTCTCCAAACACACCTGGCCCTCTCACGAGGCTGGGGGAACCAGACAGATATATAACACGTTTCAAATTATATTATGGTTTCATTAAATGTGGTTCTGACATTTTAAACATATTTGGTTAGTGCAACAGTTTCTTACTCTCACCTGACCACAGCACTACCGTTGTAATCTCCCTGAGGTTCGCCGATGAGGACGTTCCTTGATGTCTCTTCTATGCCAATAATACCCAGAGCAGCCTTGTCTGCCCGGATAGCAATGGACGCAATTCCTTTAGTAGTACATGACAGACCAGGTTAATAAAGACAGATGAGGAAGGATACAATTAAGGAATCTTTGAAAGACAATCCTGAAATGTACATTTTGTAAATCTGTCAGTGAGCTATTTTTCTAAAAGTGCTGACCATCTAAGGGATCAATGACAGCACCGCTTCCAGCAGGAAACAGCTTGACAGTGAAATGCTCATCTCCTTCAAGTACACTGTCAGCCAGGGCTCTTATCACAAACGTCTTCATTGAGTCAGTCTGGAAAGTATAAAAAGTAAAGCAGAATATTCCACAGAACATTAAGTTAAGACATCAAGCCTGGATAGCTAGATGTAATTATTACAGGCTGACTAAATCATTCAATAGAATAATAACAAATGATTTGTGATATGACAGTAACGGCACGCCTTGTACTCAGTACCTCAGTGAAAACAAGAGTCCCATTGAGCGGTGAGAGGTCATCTGCAGCTTGGTCGTCCAGCTGCCATCTCAGTGTCACTGCACCTTCACCTCCCACACTACGTAGCACAGCTAGTGTTGCCACGGCAGCAGGATCACCCTCAAACTCTGGCTCACTGACAATAACCTAAGTGGGATTGAATGAAAATATTATTACTGAAAAAGTCATACTATTTGAAAAGGTAGTTGTAGATGAGTTGAAAAATTAGAGATATCTAAAGGATTTAAGATTTTATTTTTGCTCCATATGTTATTGTACAAAGTGTCCGTTATTATAAGGATGAGGCACACCTCTAGCTTCTGAAATCCAAACCGTCCAAGAGGTGAGTCGTTTGGCGGTATGTTGATAGTTACAGAGGTCACTTCACCCAGTCGAGCACCACCAATCACTCGCAGTAAATCCACTCTGAAGGTCTCTGCAGTCTCCACAAGTTTGTCATCCAAGATGTTGATGGCAATCATGGCTTTTTTCTACAGATACGGATGAGTAAAAACTAGTAAATAACCTTAAAGCTTTTGGAATAAACCATAGATAACTTTATATCGTTGCTTGATGTTTAATGGATACATTTTTTTTTTCCATTTACCTGCCCATCTAGAAATGTAATATTCCCAGATGAGGGGCTGAAGTCACTCAGATCAGCAGTGATTGGCTGAGCCTCCCAGTAGATGACCAGTCGTCCAATTGATCCAGCCAGTCGCACAACCGACAGATGGAGGATGTTGTCTGGTGGTGGAATCTCGTATGCCAGCACGACTCCAGTGATATCCTGGACAAGATGTTTCAATAAATGTTTCATAAAGGAAAAATATTATGAATTATTACTTATATCTGTTAGTTACTGATCATTCTGATGAAGCTCTCAAGGAACCAAACAAACTGCATCAAGTTTATACTGAAATCAAAATCCCAGAAATGGCCCTGTCACCTCAGAGACATTGAACTGCAGAATCCCTCGAGGGTCATCGTTCTCCTGGATAATGACCTCGGCTACTTCCATACCAGGCCTCTTCAGACTCGGCTGCCCCGCACCAACTGACTCACTAATCAGCTCCACTCTGGTGATATTTATCAGGAAACTCTCCGCTAACTCTGGGATGTCATCCTTAGAAAATGCACATATACATTGAATTAATGTTAAAAGAAATGTCGCCATCTATCTGACAAGCACAATCATAATTAATTCACATTCACAAGGGAGGTCACTTAATGTATTTCTTTGGTTACAACTAAAATTACAAGAACAATCATTTTCATTAGTGTCATGATTTCAACATGACAACAAATAAATCTGCAAGGCAAAGATTGTGAGATGATGTGTAATGGTTTTACGAAGATGAATAGCTATTTCTGGAACAACTGAAGAGGAGGAGACAAGAGGAGAATGTGTTGGATTTTTTTCCTCTAGCTGTCGCCTACATTCAGCCTGTAAAGTCTAGTCTTTGGACAGTTACAGAACTGTTACAGGTTGTATTTTTTATCCTGAAGGCCAAAAAACAGGAGGCTGTCTGGGTATCCAGGCTGAATGAGTGTAAGTGTGGGATGTGTCAGAGGAGGAAGAATGAAACTTTTGCAATAAAAAATCTTTATGCTTTTACTCATTTGGAAGAGGGTTACTTCATATGTTTGTTCGTCATTCGTCCATAGGAAGCTAAGCCTATAGATTCAATACATTTAACTTTAACTGAACAATCTCCATACCGGTAGGATTGTGATAGTAACAAGAGCCACAGTAGCTCCATCTATCATGATGATGGTGTTGTCTTTGGGGGTGTAGTCCTCTCCTGCACTTGCTTGGTTAGAGGGGGGCTGATACAGGGCCGGCCCGCTCTTGTAGTGGACCGCCACCTCACCCGTAGAGCCCTGCTCCCTCACTATAGAGAGAGTCACATTGACTGGAGTCCCTGCAGGTAGGGAAAAGGGAGATTACAAAGAGAGTGTTAAGACAAAGACTTACATCATCTCATGTGGAAGAATTTTTGTAACAGCCTAAATCAAGAGAAAGAAAACTGTAAAACCTCACTCCTCCAAAATTGAATGACTGGTACTCAGCAACCAGCAAAATAAAAGCTTTCTGCATTGTGATAACTGTGAAAACACTTTTACAGACAAATCATCACTCTGATTAATTTCATGCAACAGAAGTTCTCACTCTGTGGTTCTTGTGCGAGTGTAAACTGTGAGTCCAGATGCCATCCAAACACCCCGTAGGGAGAACCATTTGGTAGGATGGTGATTAGAGCTTGAGCTCTCTGCTTGTCGATGACTGCAGCCTGTGTAAGGTCCCGCAGCCCCACAGTGGTGACATCCATGAGGGTGATGGTTACGATCTCTCTCAGCTCTGGGGCGCCATCTGCCAGCACAGTCAGTGAGATGAAGGCCTCTGACTGGCCCTCGGAAAATGTTACCTGCAACATGAAATACATTCTAACTTGAATGAAGAATTTTGTGATTTTAAATGTAGTTCTTACATTGTTTATTTTGGCAAAAATCTTAATTCATAAACATGCTGTCATTAGATACAGGAGTGTGTCTTTAGTATGACAGAAGGGCCAGGTTTACTCACCACTCCTGAAGTGGGGTAAATGTCCGCCAGACTGCCAGTGGCAACCCAGTGAACAGTCAGTCTGCCAAAAGTTCCTCTTTTCCTCTCCACTGTGAGAGACATCTGATTATTTTGCTCCAACTCTTCTACCTCCACAGATAGAGAATTCTGCATAGAATGAAAATAAATATATCTCTATATCAAATTATTGATATGAGTTCAAAATATCCTTGAGTACTGATAAGATTTCATACAATGACTGTTAAATGATGATTGCTTAAAATGCACAACAAATCTAATATCAAAGGTTTAATCCCTACCTGAGCAAAGCCGATGACTCCATGGGCATCATCATTGGTTGGGACTATGACAGTCACCTGACCGCCAAATCCAATCTCAGCCCCGCCCTTTGGATTCTTCAGGCTGACTTGGAAGCGTTCCTGCTCCTCAGGGATGTCATCATCTATGATGTTCACTGCTATCTCCAGCTCGCTGTCCCCCGGTGCAAAGTGCAACTCCCCAAAACTGAATGGGAAGAGGAAAATAAAACACAACATGCATTTAGAACTTTCTTGATGTGTTGTTTTATTTTGAGCAGAATATTCCTTCCTGACTATCGTGTTTTAGACTTTAAAAGACCATTTTGGTACCTGGGTATGAAATCAGACATATTGGAGACAGAAGTAAATTCATAAACAGTGGAGCTTTTCTCCTCAGAAGAGGCTAAGAGGGTCTTGGTGCTGTTGAGGGACGGCACCATGAGAGATAAGAAGCTCATTGCCGGAGGGGCCCTCAGGATCATGGCGAGCAGCTTGACATCAGACCTCCACGAGTAGAGTGATGAGCCGTTTCTTCCAGCGAGCAGGACATATGCTATGAGGAAGAAAAAAATGTAATCCACATGTCTGGTCAATTTGTCAATACTTAAAAGTATAACTTGAAAAACACAAAAAAAATATATATTTGAAAACAAAACAGCCTATGGCATTTTTGCTTACTGATCCCAGATGGAGCAGTGAAGGGGTGAATAGAGGTGAGGCCCGGGTGAGGAATCGACTGATAAAGCTGAGGGGAAGGCTGTCCTGAGCTCCACTGGAACACCTCACATGTCGGAGTAGGACCTGAAAAAAGGAAACACACACACACACACATAAACAAACACACACAAAACATGCATACATAGTTTTACATTTTTTTCATGCTGGAATAACATGTTTATGTAAAATAAGGACCGTTCTTACTGACACACCCAAGACTTTACAAATTACAACCTCTGCCTCCCTCTGTGGTTCTGCTCTGCTCCACACTAAGGCCTTTCCCGTAAACCCACAACAGGTCTGAACCAAGAAAACTCTCCACTTTTGCAGACTCAGAGGGATTATGTCTCATCAAAATATACAGAGCGTTGTAAAAATATATAATCAGGCCTACATTGTGAGTTTTGTCATCTTAGTAGGGGCAACAGAACAAGCCTGTTCTGTCTCTAACAGACACATCGTTTCGGAGTGCCTTCTAGAGTATCATTGGTTTATTTATGCTCTGCTAAACAATCAACTGCAGCAAAATCCAACAGAACGTACACTGAGAGTGCAACCACAGGTACTGTAACAGGTTAACATTATTGTAAAGCAAAACTCTTAGCATACTATCTTTAGCTTGAAACATAATTTCACTTATTTAAAAATCACAATTTTTCCAACTAATTTTCGCTAATTTCTTGGTGCAAGAATATACAGTTATTTTTCCCCACTATATCACAGAGACCAACAAGTCTCCTGTGTAATGGCACTATTTTGGGTAGCTCACCACTATGGTCCACAACAACATGCAAACATGAAACACATTGTTTATAATAGAAAATACATTTACTAAGCATGTAAGACAAAACATATTTATCTTAAATTAACATTTTTAAAGATGCATACCACCAATATTTGTTTTCATCCTTTATCTGCAAATATTGAAGGCTTGCTGACATGTTTGATCTTACTATTTTGGGAGAGTAAGATAAACACAACAGCCTTTATTAATGTTACGTGACACCAAAACAAGAATGGTCACCTTCAATAAGAACCAGCAGGAGTGTGTCCTCTGCTCTTGTGCTGATTGCATCTGCCTGAATGGCTCTGCCAGCGAGTTGAAGAGGCTGTGGATTCTGAAATCTCCCGTTGGTCCATTGCAGCAGGAGGCAGCTGACATTTTGTTTGTCTATGCACACCAACAGGTAGGGAACAGCTGCCCGGCTGAACGGAGAAATACTGAGGATGTTCTTTTCAAAGTCAAGAGTTTGGAGGAGGGCGAAGGAGCCTCCAGTCCAAACAAAAATCTGCAGGATGGAACATACAAAATAACAAAAAATGAGTTATTCATATGCTGTAAAAATTGAAATTCATTTATTAATTTCCATGATCTTGAAATGTCTGAAACAGATGTAAGATCTGTAGGTCAGCCTCACCTGGCTTGATGCTATTAGGTAATCTCTGCCTTCAGTTGAGAAGTGTTTCACATCCAGAGCTTCTACACCTAAAGTTTGTTCCTAAACAAATCAGATTGTCTAAAATTATATGAAGATAATAAGAGACAAGGTCTTTGAATGCTGTTGCATGACTGGGTTTAGACTCACCAATGTGACATTAAGGTCCATATGCAATTTGAAAATGCTAAGGTTGGTAGCGGGGGAAAAGGGAGGGCCACTGTGAGTGATGCCAATGTAGGTAGATCCATTCACTGCAAACCCAACACAAGAGCTTGGCTCCTGAATCCTGACCGACTGTAACGACCAGAATAAATTGTACCATCAGTGTCAGGCATACTGTACGTATACAGTGGGAACATTATGTACTGGCTGTAAAATAACACTGTTGTTAGCCTACCTCTACTGGCACAAACACACCCTGCCACCTATAAAGAGTAGCCAAGGTGTGTGAGGATCCAAACATAGGCCTCCTATCCAGCCTCATAGCCAGGGGGGAAGACCCTTCAGGAAGTGAGCACCAAGCGGAGGTGGGGTAATCCTCAAAGCTCTGGTACACACCAATCACTGAGAGGGGACCCTCTAGAAAAATAAAGGGACAAAAAGAAAAAAACATGGGGAAACTGCTATTGGAATGAACGTAGAAAACAAGAGGAAAACAGAATATGTATGGGTTATCAATCATCAGTCTCACCAGAGGCCATAGCTGTGTCAGACAGGGTCTCCCATTCCACACTAACAAGTGACTCCAGACCATTACTGCGAGACACGGTGAGGAAGACTGTTCTGCCACCTTCATTAGCAGTCACTTCTGTGTTAGTTCTGAACAGAACACACAGATAAAGACTATTTTAGCATTTTTTTTCCCATGAGTATTATTCTGTGAGTGTTTGTGCATTTGATCACATTTTCAGTTAAAAACTACTACTACAAGTGTTAAAAATATGACACACTACTACAAGTGTTAAAAATATGTAAAGTTTCAGAGCCTGAGACCTGTTGATAGTAGGTCCGATGCGGAACAAGCCAGATGGAGCTAAATTCTCCAGGACAGTGATTCGAGTTTGGAGTTGGTCACCCAGACGTGCACCTCCTGTTGGGTTAGTCAGGGTCACACTGAAGGTTTCATTGACTTCAGGTTCAGCGTCAAGTATTGCCCAGATCTCCAACATCTGAAACAACACAGAATAGTCTGTCAAACAATGAACCGGCTTATGCTGTGTAATACACAAACTAGTATGTTAATACTGACTTCTAATAGATATTTAAAAAAAGAAACAAGTCTTTGTGTAAAATGATATCTTAAAAGTAAACATAATTTCTCATTTACCAAGAAAAAATGTTCTCTACCTCACCTTAAACCTGACTCCATCCTCCAGTACCACAAACCCTCGTGCTGGAGTCAAATCCCCCTCGGCCAGACTGCCGTTTGCATCAGTGATGATGAACTGAACCGTTACGGAGCCAAATGTGCCTTCCTCTGGGTTTCGAACCACATACAGGGTGGCCACACTCTCACTCAGACCAGACACTGAGGTGGGCTCCTTCAGTAAGAAATGCTCGCTGGTGTTAAAAGAAATGACACCATGTCCATCGTCACTGGCAAGGATATTCACGGTTGCTAAAAGAAAACAGAAAGACGTAGGCTTGAAAATTATTTCATAACATTGTACAACATAGCTTCTTCAATCAGCTCATGATTCTTAAAAGACAGCAGTCATTTCAAGTTCTTCAGTTTATTTGACCTGCATGACCAGAGATAGATTGATGTTTCAAACACAATCTGGTATTTAAAGTAAAACATGTTTTCAAGTTCCAGTTCAAAGATTTTGCTACATGAACTGTAAAAGGTACACAAAAAGGTTGTTGTTGTTATTACGTAACAACCTGATTTGATGTGAATCAAATCCTGGCCCTGTTGAGTCTTATGTATACCATATTTGTATACCAGCATATTCGATGCATATTTATGGTATAAGACCTCTTCAATGAAAAGCAGAAGATCTATGCACATCATGCTTACACTGTTTGTACCACTGTCATATTATCTACCTGTTGTGTTGGTGCCCAGCTCAAGCCCCAGTGAAGGCTCGGACAGGATGAGCTGGAATCTCTCAGCTCCCTCTGGAACAACGTCATTGATGATCTGCACTTCTACAAACTTATACCGTTCACCATCGACAAAATGCAGCATCTGGAAGAAGAGAGGATTTTTTTAGGTTAATAAAGTGCAAGCTGCAACATGTCTGTTTAAACTATAAGTTAATGAGTTCATACTGAGGTAAGGATAGCTCCCCTTTATTTAGATTCTTTGACGACATTTTAATTCTCATCAGACTTCTTATTCAGAAATAAAGAGCCCTTTTCCATGACAAGAATCTAGAGCAGGTCCAGTTACCTGTGACTGTACCCTTGTAGATTTGAATGCTTCTGTAAGTATTATAGGATGTGCTGTGTTATTACACATGCAGTCTGTTTTTTGTGTACAGTGTGTGTACCTCTGTATATACTGACCATTTCACTGGTATTGTAATCCAGTCCTTGTTGAGCTTCCAGATTCTGAGCATAGAAGAAAAGAGAGACATTTCCATACGCCCCCTTGCTCCTGTAGGCCACGAGAGTAAGGGTCCCTATTGTTTCATTGACTTCAAACCTGGAGAGCAGACCATATTTGGATGAGAACTGTATTTCTATACTACTCAACATAAATGAATATAAGCACATTGCATTTCTTACATGGTACTTGTCCATTCAATGACTCCTCTTATCCCATCATTGGCAGCAATGCTAACCTCAGCGACCAAACCCTGAGTGTCTGGAGAAAGGACAACACACATAGAGGAAACATGTTTCATCCTTCAGATTTTCAATTGGCATCAATAATAGAATTAAAAGTATGAGCTTCAGCCGTGGCTTTATGGTTCCATCTACAGTGCAAGCATCAACAGCAAGAAATGAAAGAGGAAACTGTAGGCAATCTAAAAGCAGTCATGGCACATTTGACCAAAAGATTACAGCTAAGAAGCGTCTCCTGTAAGTGGATGGGTAGACTGAGCAGCCAAGTCTTTTGGATGGACTGATTTATGACCCCCTGAATAGTCTTCTCCCATTCACTCCACGGCCTAGACACCAGGAGGCCAGCTCCAGGTTTAGTTTGGCTTTCTCTATCCTCGCAACACAGTGCTACTCGGCTCCAAACAAATCCCCAGGCTTCCTCAATCATGGAAGGCATCAATCTCCCTCATCCAAGCCACATAATGACTGCTGCCAAAAGAGCGGCCGAGTGTTTACTGTGCGTAGAGAGGGTGGATAGTATTCTTGGAGTCTCCAAGTGCTGCTCTGCCTGTAATGTTCTGTCTACTCATCACTTTCTAAAGTTACTCATTCATAAATTGGACTGTGGTTTGGATTATGCAAAAGCAGTAACTACCAAGCTCTTTGCATTTTGACAGTAAACTAAATTGTTGTAGTTTAATATACCACACAGGAACATTGTATATAAAACTCCATGGTTTTCATCTAAAGCATGTAAACATACAGATGGTGACAAATTAAAGGAAAAACCCAAAATAATGTGGCTTAGCAAGGTGGTAGGCCATCAAAACAGCTTCAATATGGAATTGATTCTACAAATCTGGAGGGATGGAACAAAACCTTCCAAATGATACTCCCTCATTTGTTGTTTCAGTGATGCCTTGTGAGCTTTTGGACATAATCACTTGCAGTAAACATTTCTCATGATAGGAAGAAGGTTATGACTCCAGACAACTTATATTGAAGTGACTCTTTCCTCTAAGGGGACAAGAAGCCCCATCAGTGCCACCAAACAAACCCCTTGGCTTAACAGAGACAACAAATGTCTTCACTGCAAAAACATCAGTTTTTCCTTTAATTTGTCACCTGTCCATATGAGCTTGCAATTTTACCTGGCAGTGTGCAAAACACAACCTCTACTCATCAAACCGGGAAAACAGAAGAAAGTGATTTAATTAAAGGACACAATTAAACACAAATGTTAAATACAGAAAAAGTGCAAATACGTTTTTTTTTTGTCTTTTAACAACCCAATGATTGCAAATTCAATCACAACTTTCATAAGGATCATTTTCAATCTACTTCTCCATACCTAGTTGTGGAACAGTGGCAATGGTCGTGATGAGAACTGCTGATGTTATGTTGACCAAGAAGAACTCCTGCAGCTCTGGCGTGTCATCCTTTAAGAAAGTGGAAATGAAAAGCTTTTAATTCCACATTTAAACTAAATTATCTGTAAGGAAGCTGAGCTTGGTTCAAAATGGAGTAAGATATTTCAGGCAGAAATAATGTATTTTATTGATGAAACAACTTAAAGATAGAGTCAATAGCTTTTTTTTTCCGAAAACAGAAAATATAGACTTATACAAAAGTAATGTTGCATCTATCATGTCATCTTGGCCTCCATGCATGTGTGGTGGTGTCTGCAGAGTTCTCTGCCGGGAATTTAATGTTTTGATTTAGTTGACTCAGGATGTTTCTGAGTGGGTAGCTGGTGTGTTTCCCCCAGCCAATAACAGCACGCAGGTGAGTTTGGGAGTGGATACAATTCAGCCATTAAATGCGATTCAAAACCAGCGGCAGACGTAGGGGCAAAGAAGAGAAAATATAATCATACGAAGGCGAAACGCTTCGCTGTTAAAGTGAAATGAGATTGAACCATGTGTTGGTTTTCACCTGCGGATGCGGAGTTGGCCTGCTTTCTGTTGGACAGGCAGGTGCCAAACACCGTCGGTTAGCTTGTGCGAGCTTGCTAAATCATCAGATTTTCCATTACAGCAAATGTAATATTCTCAGGTAGACTGCAGTGTAGGTACAAGCAGTAAATGTACACTCTAAGTTCTGCGGTGGATGTGCCCAGGAGGAGGGGCCCAGTTTGAATGCTGTGTTTAAGAGCTGCAACGAACACTGCTGCTGACTCTACCTTTAACATTGCAATTTAAAAGACACCTTATATAATCAAAAGGAATAAAGATTGTTAAATTGGGTAATTATGGTTTTGAGAAACAAATCTTTCCAGACCTTTTTCATGTACGCCTTCACATTTAATGGAGAGACGACTGAAAAATGGAAGAAAGATACAGTCTTTACCTCTAGTATGGTGACAGGGATGGCAACGGTAGTCTGTCCGTCCTGAAGGATTACAGAACCAGTACCAGCGATGAAGTCTTGTCCCGGTTCAGCGAGAGCACCCTCTATCTGGGACAGGTCTTGCAAAGAACCTCTTATAACCTCATAGGTGATGTTCACCGCTCCTGTACAAATACACTTTAGTAAGATGTCGGTTGTGGCGGCTTAGCGCTAAGCATGAAGAAGAATAAACTCAAAGAAAATCCATTCATTAAATTCTCATTTTTTCAAACTGACCTGAGGCTCCAAACTCTCTTTTGACGTAAATGTTAACAGTCCGGTCCTGTTCCTCTGTGGTCACCTTGAGGGACGATGGGGCAATTGTCAGTAGCCCATAGGGTTCATCGCTGATGTCCACAGAAATGACTGCCTCACTGCCCTGAGCATCAAGAGCAGCATGGCCAGTCTCCACAACACCTGTGTTTGCAAACCAGAGTCATGACCATCTGTGTAAGAATTCTATCTTAGGTTATTTTAGGGTATTTAAGAATTTTCTTCACAATGATTTCAGGCTCAATGACCAACCATAAAGAGGCTAAGATTAGATATAAAGATCAGACGCTAAGATCATTACCAAACGTTTGTATATTGGACAAGGACATTTTGTATTCATCCTTATCCTCTGGTGTGACATCATCAAGAAGTTGTAGGACTATGGTGTCATTCAGTTCACCCTGTAGGAGACACGGCAAATAACAGCTGTTCAGTTGATTTAGTAAGTTGTGTGTTGAAACCTTTAACCAGCCACAAAGAGATCAACAATAACAACATGCTGATCTGTGCCAAATCTTAATGCTTGGTAATGATGGTTTTTACCTCAGTAAAGAAAAGTGTCCCTGATGTTTGGGTGAACGTCCGGAGTACACGTGGCCCTTGTACAGTCCAGTCCAGAGTGACATTACCTCGACCTGGCGCAGTTCTCATCACTAATAGGGATAGCATCTCACCTGTAATAGAAAAACATAATGCACCGTATACTGACTGTAAAAAAACTGTTGAAATAGTATTGAGTCTTATTTCACCCAAGTAAGTGAATGATTATATGTGACTAAATAAAAAAAAATGGAAAATTCAAAAATCATTTATACAGTAAGACTTACGCTACATCAATCAAAAACCTGTATTTGACCAGTTTTAATGTGGAGAACTATTATGTGAAGTAAATAGTGTTCTATAGAGATTAATGCATTTATGGACATCAAATCTACATTTCTTTCTTTATGCTTAATATGCCACAAGAAGCAACTCAGGGTCCATAAATGTTTGAATATTTCTCAGACTTCAACCATGAAGATTTAATTTCAACATAATGACTGACAACCTCAGGGTCCACCTGTTAGTGCATGCTACCTTTCCAGGAGTCTATATCCCATAAGCTTGCACTCAAACATAATTACAAACATATCTAGTGAAGGAAAGTGGAAAGGATATACAGCAGAATTTTATAAGTCTAGAGATATCAATGTACATACTATGGATCAAATATCCAAATACGTCTTGCTTGTCACCCAAAATAGTAACCGACCTTCTCTGGCGATCACAGATCGCGAAGAGGGATGGAATCCAACTATCCCAGCCACGTTATCGTTAGCAAGTATCACTATGGTAACGGTGTCAGAGCTGGGTAGGATTCGACTTCCTCCTTCTGTATTCACAAGACCAATCATGAGGCTCTCGTTGTCCTCTGGCTCTATATCGTCTCTGATAACAATCTCTATCGTCTTCTTTAGATCACCTGAAGAAACAGGGAGAATAAAGGATATCATTAAGTGCACATGATAATGTTGTTTTAATTATCCTTACTTATCTTGTTGAAATACGTAGAAACAATCATGACAAAAGGACATTTTTACAAATTATTAAATTTGAGAAGATGTTGGTTTTCACATGGCTTTAAGGGGAATTATAATAACAACATATTAAAGTTAAATCAGTCAGTGGTCCTCATACCATCAAAGACTAGAGTCCCTCCAGTCCCAGTGAAGTCAGCATCTGGTGTGGCTTTTCCTCCAACAAACCTCCACTCTACAGTAACAGTGCCAAGATTCCCTCCTCTCCTCTCTATGACCAGGGGCACCACAACCAGAGGCTCTTCACGAACCTCCAGATAGAGCCCCTCGTTCCGGGCGCCTGGACTGAGGCTGTATATCAAAAACACCCCAAATGCATCTCCGTTCATGCCTATAGTTACCACCGCTTTGTCTGGCAGGCCAATCGTGGGCAGGTTCTTTGGTACCACAGGCAGATTTATCAGCTCTACCTTCAAAAAACACATACAGTAGTTATGTTTCAGTAAATATTTTTGAATAAAATTAGGCATAAATAAGACAATCTTGAAAAACGCTCTTAAAAATAACAGGCAAATATATATGTATGACTGAGTTTTACCTGTAAGATCTGTATGTTGAAGCTCTCATCCATTTCAGGGAACTTATCAGTCAAGATTGGGACTGAGAGGTTGGTGACCCCTGACCCATCATCCATGAAGGCACTTTGAGCTGTCACAGGAGAAAAATCACTCCCTGCTTCAGCCTGGCCACTAAACAGGACTGCAGCAGCAGTGGTGTTTTTTACATAAGTTATAACCTGAGAGTTCGGTGTCAGTTGGTCAGCCCCTGAAGTCACCCAGGTGCAAGATGGTGAGGTCATGTCTGGTGACAGGGAGAAGGCCTGGCAGGCACGCTCTCTCAGACAAGCAGCAGCACACGCAGCCAGGGGGTCTGTCTGACCAGTTGTATTCACTGTCCTAAGGAGGGGGACTGAGGGAATGCCTGGTTTTGGGAGTGCATAGTACATCAGAAGGTTCTGGTTATCCTTCTGAACCAAACCAACAACGTCAATCTCAGAGGTGCTGTACAAGATCTCCAAGCGACCAAAGTGTCCACCACTGAAATAAAGGTGACAGAAGAAGTGATTGAGTTTTAGCCTTAGTACAAGAAAATACATTTTCCCAAAGAAAAACAAAACAAGTACCTCCTGCGGACAGTAATATTAGCCCTATGAACTCCCTCCAGGGGCTCTTGAACGCGGTAAACAGATTGTTCAAAGAACACAGTCCCATATGGGTTGTCATTAGCAGGCACTATGATGTTGACAGATGTATCAGCTCCAAGGTTTCCCCCATTACTGGCACCAGTAAGCTCCACCTTAATTATCTAGAGAGGACAAAAATGTTTGATGAACATTTGATCTCAAATGATTCAAATATTTCACAGGATATATATTATTTTGGATAATCCACACTAGCGTTCTTACCTCTGTGATTTCAGGTACATCGTCAGATAAAATCTCTACTTGCAGCGTCTTCATGGTCTCTCCAGGAGCAAATCTAACCTCCCCCGATGTGGGTCTGATGTCCCCATTTGCTAATTTACCGTTTACAGTGGCTTGCCATTGGACTACCACTGTGCCAATAGTACCAGCATTACGTACAATTGGCAACTTGACCTCAATGGAGTTAGATCCTGGTTCTTCTATGGTGACTGGAATAGCTTGGAAGACTATGGGGAAAATCAAGAGAGGTACTCCTTGAACAATGAACTATAACTATTTATAACTATAACTATAATTATTTATAATTTATGAATATAATTATTTGAATAGTCTAAAATAAAATGAAACATATCCTGGATGATGCTTACTTACCAAAGGCACCGAATGGGTCGTCAGAAGGCAGTATGGTGATGATGGCACGGGTGAGCTCCCCCAGAAGAGCTCCGCCTGTGGTTTGGTTGATGAGCTCGATAAGAAAGGTCTCCTCCAACTCCGGGACCATATCATTGATGACATAGACGGGAACAGATTTACTGGACTCTCCCTCAAGGAGGACAACATCAGTGGAGGCTACACTGTAGTCCTCACCTATAGGATTTCACAAAGTAATAGATATACATGAAGACATGTCCTGCCCATCTCACGTGTTTAGAGAGATGTTCAAATTCATACTTCCTGGCCAAAACTTACTGACTCTGGCAGTCAAAGGCACTGCTCTGAACTTGACAGACACGTCTGCAAAAATCCCTCCGACACGTGTAACATTAATGATGGGTCCAACATAGTGCTCAGCAACACTGACAGCAGAAGCCGATAACTGAAGGACTCCAAAAGCATCATCGCTCGCCTCCACTATCACCTGGGCAAAGGTGTCAGTCAGGGGGCCCACAGAAGGGGAATTGGAAACTGAAAGGGATGACAGGAAGATGTTTCTTGAGTTGAGTTTTGGAAATGGAAGTCTTTGTATGTTAAACTTTTTTTTATGTGTTAATGTGTTTACTTTGGGAGTTTCAGTATCTTACTGGATCTTTCCTGCTCTCCTTCGATAAGCTGAACACTGATCAACTTCACAAAAATTGACTCGTCTCTCTCTGGATCCTCATCATCTAGCACTTGAAGTCTGATGTTTGCTTCACTCTGATTGGCCAAGAACACAACAGAATCCAAGAGAGGGACAAAATCCCGTCCCTCAGTAGCCCGGCCCACTCCAGGGGTCCTGAAAGGTTCTGGCTGTGCCTCTTTAAGTGTCCCATATGTCACATTCACCTAGACATGTTCAAATACAAAAAAAACATTCTGATTATTTATTGAAAGACAGAGTAACGGAATCATAATGGTTTTAATTCCTCTAATTCCTTTTATTGTTAAAAAAAATTCTAAACTTCTACAGTAGGACACACCTGACCCATCAGGCCTCTCTGTCGCAGGATGTTGAGGGAGACAGATGAGTCAGCTTCAGGAAGTCGGACAGACCTTGTTTCGTTAGCGAATACAAAAACCCCATAGGGGTCATCACTGGCGAGTACAGTCAGAGTAGCAGATATCTGAGGTCCCAGACGACCATGAGAGACATTAACCAATGACACAGTGAAACTTCTGTCCAGCTCAGGGATCTCATCTGGAGCCACATCAATGATGATATTCTCTGTAGTCTGCCCTACTCCAAAGGTGATGTTCCCAAACCTGCTGAGGAGCTCCCCCTCAGAGCTGGGATCAACCTCCCAGTACACAGTTACATTGGAGAGGTCACCAAAGGACCGATCCACCTGGGAGAGAAACAAAAAAGCAAACATAGCATGATGGTACAATGGTCATGACCCGTGACACTTAAAGTAATTACTTTGGCTCCGTGTCCACCTAGCTTATTTACCAGGCAAAAAAGTGCTGGCTGTGCTCTCTGCAGCACTTGCATCAAGTGTTTGTGCACTGCGGAAAAAAAAGTGCTGCACGTCTGTCCTGTCACAACAGCCGCTGTATGACCGACACAGCACTGTTGCTTTTTACTGTTTTTAATATACACAAACGCTGGCACTTAGAATAAAACGCTAGGTGGACACAGGGCTTTATTTTTTCTAAGCACATTGTTAAAATAATTACATGCTAATGCAAACATGTTTTTGTGTCTCAGTGGTCATGATCTAATATTTAACTGTGTATGACACGGACCTGAAGCACCACAGAGCTGCGTCCATCCTCTGGTTCTGTCCCATTGATAGAGAGAGATCTAGGACTGAACTGAAACACTCCATGGGCATCATCAGAAGCAGCAATGGTCACTGTGATGCGAGACGCAACTCCCAAGCTGGCTACACACAAAATACAAGATTTTACCGTTTAGCAATACATATGGGCTACATTTTAAAAATGGCCTAATCCTCACAGAACAGAAATATAAAGACGGTTTTCTTTAATTTTCAGAAAAAGTGATATCAAGGGCATAAGAATGAAAAAGGCAGCTTCATTCAAAAAGTAAGTTATTTCAGAAGGTGTGACAGCAGCCTAAACTAAAAGTAAAACACTTATTTTAAATGTGATTTAATGTGATGAGATTTAATGTCACTTGCTTCTGGATACTGCTGGTAAAGACTATTTGCTTTTCCCACATTACTCTCCTTGCGTTCTCTTACAAACGGGTCAGAGTACAATGTAAACACTACACAGAGTTAATTAAATGTGCATGTGCATGCAAACACCTACAGATGTGTGCAATCTTTATCTGATCAAATGAATATCTAATGTAGATAAAGGGCCACTTTGAAAGCAGCAGGTTAGTTGATCCATAATATGACTAATATGCAAGATGTGAGTGTAAGGGGAAAGGAACTAAAACAAGAAGCTGTTTGGGCAGTTAAGGAAGGGGATACTTACCATGGTGGTAGTAGGATGGAAGGAGGAAGTCAGAGTCACTCTCACCACTACCACTCCCTTCACTATTCAGATACTGACCAACTTATGGATCACACAGGAGGATCAAACAAGTGTCACACCAGAGAAGCAGATGTCAAAGGGCAAATAGGAAGGAGGGTAAGAGGAAGGCAGTTGCGGATGTTGGAGGGTACGAGAGAACACAGAAGCACAGCACACAAAACACACAAAAACAAAGCAGGGCAAAACACAGGGTCAATTCAGCTATAAACAAAGGTTAAGGCAAAGGAACTAAATTTAAGAAAAACGACTAATAAAACAACTTCTTGAATTTGGGGTCAAGTATCTCACCTCCTCCATCAGCATTGTAGAGCTCCACTCTAAAAATCTTGTCCAGCTCGGGGACAGGATTATCAACGATAGTCACAGGGATAAACTTTAATCGTTCCCCTGGAAGAAAGTCCAGAATGCCGTCTGAGTCCTGCAAGAGACAGAGAAGGAGGAAATCAGAGATGCAATCACCATGTACTTATTATTCACTAATTCATGTGTGCATAAGTGGTATCTATAATGGATGAATAAATAGATGGATGGATCAGTACGATTAAAGAATAACTAACCTCATAGTCTTCAGGGCTGGATGCTGTGAAGGGGGTCGTCCTGTATCCTACCATGATCCTTCCTAAAAGGCCCTGGGCCCTGGCCACCAACAAACGGACTTGTCCATCTTCCTCATTAACAGTTATGTGAGCAGGCTCGAAAACAGGAGAGATTAGTCCTTCTCCTGGAGGGCTGGGCTGAAACTGCAGCAGGCCTGCATAAAGATAGAGTCAGTTTCAGGGATGATTATAAGAGAAAAAATAAGGGAGTAAATTATTAAAAAAAGAGGGAAAAGATGGGATAAGAGTAGAAGTGGGTTGGGTTGGGGAGGAATATTATCACAAAATAATCAAATACATTTGTTATAACCAAGGAGCAATAGTACTTAATTTCGACGTGTAAGTAAATACCATAAGGGTGATCACTAGCTGTGACAGTGACAATGTTGACAGAGCTATTTGGATCAATGCTCGCTCCGCTGGTGGGGGTGGAACCCAGCTTCCCGTCACCAGACTCTGCTGACACCAGAGTGATCTGAAAGGACTCTGCCAGCTCTGGAAGGTTATCATCCAACACTAACAGGTTCAGCACCTAAAGGACAGATATCAATATAAACATAACAAGTTAAGTAAGTAAGCTAATATTTAATTTTTTTTAAAATATGATCATTGAGTCTGAGCTGTGTTCCACAAGCATATATTTAAATCTTAATGATCAGCAGACACCTGTTGACTTCACAAACCAAACAACCACTAGGGGGGGCTGGTTGTCTTGAACATTGCATCTTGGTGGCTGTATTGTACTTCTGTTAAACCGTATGCAGTATTTACATGATTTGCATGATGTGTAAAAAACAGTTCAGACAAGATACATCACATGCATTTTTATCAGCTGAGAGACTGCACTGTATGTGACCCATGATTAACTCAGAGGGGTTTTCTCTAACTCCTCCAAGACAAATACAGGTCAAACTGTTGAGTCACTCTTACATACACAGTGCACAAACCTCAGAGCGTTGTCCAGGCGTGAAAAGCACAGCACCAGTGGCATTCACAAAATCCTGATGGGCAGGGGTCTCACTGTCCAAGGTATCCAGTTGGGTAACATTGTAGTTGACATAAACATGGTCCAGAGATCCCCGCAAACGCTCGATCACACAAGAGATGGTGGAGCCTTCCTCAGTGGTCTATAGGAACAAAGCAAGGGAATTATATTAACGATTCATTCTGTACTAATGGAGGAAATGATGAATGCTGCATTTATCCTACTGTAGTTGTGCAGTTTTCAATTATTAGAGAAGGCAGTATTTTTGATTACAGCACAGTGTTAATGAGATTTGCAGAGGAAGCACCTGATAGCCTACATGCCACTACAGCTCTATAACCCCAAAGGATCAAGGACATAAAGAAGATCCTCTGGTTCTGATGGAATGCCATCGCCGGCCCTGCCACCTGTTGTGTTGATGGAACGTGGAACAAGATATCCTTTTCCAGTGCTGGAACTCCTGCTCTACTTCTACAGGAATGCCCTGACAGGCAGACCTGCCGCAGCCTCACCAGCTGTCGCTCTACCTGAGAGGGCCCAACATGTGAGCCCACGTATCTAATCAAACTAAAAACGGAGCGCATGCTCTCTCTGCAGCCAGGCATGAAGACTGATAAAATATGTAGCAGGACAGGGACTGACAAACCAGTAGGTTTACATTTCATGTGTCTCTATGCAGATACATGTAGATTCAGCCTTCTCAGAAGAGTTATTCAAATCTTTATTTAATAGTCTGTCCTATGTGCTAATAGTCTTATGTGCAGTGTTTGTTAGGTTTATTTAGATGTGAATAGCAGCTAAAATGGCTGAAAATAAATCGCTAGCTACTTTGCACTTACATCAGGTATGCAGGCACCAGTGAAGCCAAAAAGCCCATTGGCATTGTCACTTTTCATGACACGCAATATAGCAGTGGGTCTGGGGAGAGGCAGACGCGCTCCACCATGAACTGCTACCAACTGTAGATAGAACATCTCCTCCCCCTCCTCCTCATTATCATCCCTGGCCTCCACCACGAATGACTTCTGCCTCTCATCCTGCCGGTAGCGCAGGTAACCTGAAATGCTACGCAGGTCTGTTTTAGCAGGCTGGGTGTGGAGCTCGTGGATATGGCTGCGGTTCAGCTTAGTCCTGTACAAGCGGACGTCCTGGAGAAGGCCTGTGTAGCGCTGTTCACCCTCAGGATCCGAACCAATATACACAGACGCAGGTCCTGGAGTAAAAATACAGAGAGGGAAAAAAAGGTACATATTTTTAATGAACAGGCTAGCGTTCTTAAACAATATATGTACGAGTAGATTAAGTAGGTAACGGCTCGATACACAAGTGAAACAAATTACTTTCATGGCCCCAAGCATGAATTACAAATTATTGTTTGATCAGCATTGCATCTAAAAAAAGGAAACACCAAGGAAAAAATAAACATGTAGTAGATCATTGTAGTGCTCTTTCTCATTAATTATTCATTATGCTGATATTTACATCTAGGGATATTTCTAAAGGTGTAATTAACCAAGTTTCAAGTTTTAGATAAGAGTTGCCTTATTAAACCTTTAATTGTGATGCTTTTATTTAGCTTTTTATTTTTACTTACACCTAAGTAACTTTCCTGTCTTGAAAACAAATGTGTTCTATTTTGAAAAGACACGTAGAGACATTGACGAGATCGCAAAGTTACAGGAGCAAATGAAAAACAAAAAGAACATTCAAAAGTGGAAAAAAAAAAGTTCTATTAGCTCTTTCTGTGATGTTTTCTTACATATCTTTCTCTCCCAGGTGTGGACACACTACTGGGACACGTACTCGAAGGAGAAAAAGACCCTCCACTAGTTTATTGATAGCAGGACACACTGGCTGTGCGTCATCCACTGTAAAATCATCACTTACTGACACCATGCCGGTATGCCTCTTTTCAGCTACAGATGTAGAGACATGGCCTCAAACAAGAAAAGTCAAAGGCAGATAGTGTCCTTCTGCTGTTTAAAAAGCTAAATTGTGATTATTTTAATTTTACTAATTTGTATTGTCCCATACTGTATGTGTACTGATTTATAACTGTCTCACAAGGTACTGTTACATCATTACTTACAGTTCTATGCGTATTGCTTCCTCTACTGGTACATTTTTGATTGATTGATTGTACTTTATTTACGTGTCACACACACAAAGTGCCCAACCGTCATGGGTTTATAAGACACCAGAAATACAGTGGGACAACATTGGAAATATGCCACAGTGAGCAAGTACAAAACCCTGACACAAAGCAATTCCTCTGTGGGTTTGAGTTACTAGTAGCAGACATGATTGATGATTATGTATACATCTACTGTGATTGAAGTTAGCCAAGGAGCCATCAGAATATTTCCCCTCTGGGGGGTTTTGGTCCTATACAGGCAGCGTCTATTGTGTCTGTTAATTAGAGAGGAAAAAGGGAAGAAAAGAAGATGCTGACTGATTCCCTTTAGCAGCAACAATATCCTGCAGTGCTGATTTTAAATGGTCATTGAAGCATTGCAGAGTCCCAACAGACCTGAACAATGAAGAAGTGACTGAGAGGTGGCTGGGTGCATGCGTGTGTGTGTGTAATCGTGCATCTGCAATGTGTACGTAAATGTGAGGACTTGCTTTCATTCTATTTGTGCAAAATAAAGTAAAAAGCCTGAAATCCTGCTCCCAGAAAGTCACACACAAAGTCTCCCAATTAGATTCATGAATAGACATCATCATCATTACAAGTACAAGAGCATGGTATTTGTGGCTCGGTACACGGGCACGGTGCTGAGACAATAGGAAACAATTTACAGGACAAGAAGAAGTATTTGTACATCATAATTTGGCCTGTGTATGAATGAATTTGGTGTTTGACATTTGGGGAAATTATTGCGATGAAAAAAAAAGTCGATAAAATACATTCAACACTTATTAAATAAAAATACAATTCTTCCAATTTTAACAAATTAAAGACATTTTCTTCCAATTATCAACACATTTAAAATCTATCAATGTAACATTTGATTTGGAGTTTTCAAAGCTGAGGTCTTATTGAAGACAGTACTCAATAAGATACCAAGGAGTCAAATTATGGAACCCACATTTTTATTTACTTTATGATTTTTTTTCTTTTTCCAGATACAAAATGAGACTCATAAATGCTTTGATGTCAGAACGTTTTTGTAATAAAAAGTGAATTGTCCTGATTTTGTTATATTGTCCATACTGCATGTCTTGTTTTGCTCTATTTTATTTGTTCAATGTTTGTATGTAATTTTTTCAATTGGGTAAAATATATTTGTGAGAGTAAATATTTTTACTTTGTTATTGTTATTTTATTTCACCTTTGTTTTAAAGGTGAGGTTTTGAGATAAGCCCTCAGGGTTTCTACCTCACCTGTTTTATTGTTATTTGTTTTATTTTTCCTGTTTGATTCTTCTTTCAAAAATGTGCAAATAAACCAAACTAGAAACCGAGAATTTGCTTACCATCGGCAACGCCCTCTCCTTTGATGCTCCTCAGTCCTCCAGGAATAGGGATCCCATCCAGGAAGAACTCAATAATCCCATCATCAACGGTAAGAATCACGTGTAACCAGGCGTTATTCTCTAAAAATTTCTCAGCAGTGGCTCGAGCCACTTGTGGATTGCTTGATCCTATGGCTGTATAGTACAGCATCACTGTGACATGAGACTCATTGGTGTGGACCTTCACTCCATAATGCAAAGTCCCATTCCTTGTTCCTTTGCTGAATATGAAGCCGTCAGTGTCCGGGCTGGGCACAAGCCAAGCAGAAATGGTAAAGTTGGAAACAGCAGCCGGCCCATCTTCAGGGGAGATGGTCCCATAAGCCCCCGGGAGCCCGGAGAAAAACCATGTGTCTGTGGCAGAGTGGTGTCGCCTGGCATGAGGCCTGAGCTGAACCTCATCTGGGAAGGAGGCTTGAAGGAGCAGGTCATCCATCAGAGGAAGGCCCTCTGGGAAGTGTCCAGATACAATCTCCCAGGCGACACGCACATCACCAAAAGTACCCTGCTGGCGAAGGACAGTGAAAGAAGCGACATCGGCCATATCCTCATCTGAGAGTACATCTTCAGCTACTTCTTGGTCCAGGTTGCTGTCCGCAATGGCAAAGACACCAAACGGGTCGTCATTGAAAGGGATGAGAACTGAGACATTCAGGGAAGTCTCTGCAAGTTGTCCACCCTCCCCCGGATGGCCTCCTAAACAAATAATTTAAAAGAGATCAGTGGTTTTCAAGACAAGCTCACCCTTAACTTAGGAATTGGCAGTATGGAGGTTAAAAGGCAGATGACTCCAATAAAATATGATTGCAAATTAAAATCTCCATGACAGAAGTGAATGTCACTTTTATTCTGAACTAACCTGAGATGTCGACCAGTCTGAGGATAAAGAACTCATTGAACTCTGGCAGCTTATCTGAGATGGCTTCCAGAACGATAGGTTTGGTCTCTTCCCCTGTTGTGAAGGTGATGGAGCCAGATATGTTGGTAAACTCCTGGTTTTCCTCCAGAGGAGTCTCTGAGTCATTTGCAAACAGCTGCCAGAAAACTGTAACGTTACCAAAATGTCCTCTGGTACGCAGGACACTGGAGCAGACAAGAAAAAGATATTCATATCATTGAAGACAAAAGAAAACATTGTATCTTTATAATCACAATGCCTGTGTATTTTTTTGGCAATGGGCCAATTCTTCCAAATAAATTGTTTCAATATGAACAGCCTCATTAAGCCCATATTAAACTATTCAAGACTGGGGCTCCGGTGGTGTAGTGGTGTAGTGATGTAGTGGTGTAGTGATGTAGTGATGTAGTGGTTAGTGCGCACACCCTATGTGCTGTAGTCCTCCAGACCTGTTACTACTTTCCCACATGTCATTCCCCAATCTCTCTGTCCCCGATTTCTGACTCTGTCCTATCCCAAAATAAACCTTAAAAAACTATTCAAGACTATCTTAATCAAAATATTCAGCACTAAAGAAATATTGAATTGAAGACCTATTACTTACTAAAAATGATTGGTATTGCCCTCTTTGACCGGTTTTTCTGTGGCTTCCAGGGAGAAAATCCCATTGGCGTCATCATTGGCCTCAATCACCACAGTAGCTGTATCTGCTCCATATACAACGGCATCACCTGTGTAAATGTGCAAGATATTAGACTATACATAGAGAAATGAATGCATGCATAGATAGTTAAATAAAGGCAAGAAACAATAAAAACCGCACTGGCAAATTTATTATTGTCATGCTTCATGCAATGCAGTAAGCTCTTACGAGTGCACCATAACTATGACAACCAGGCCCATGAGGACAGAGCATCTTATTCCTGAAAAATGTCTTCGGAAGATAAAGGCATCCCAGCGTAGAGAGCCTTGACAAGTGGCTTTCATTGAGATTTTTAGAAAAATAAGAAATGAATAAATACAAGTGGATGATATTTTGATGAAATAATACTCCCAAAGCTGAAACAGCCAATCACAAGCACTACTTTGATCAGCGAGATGAATTAACTGTGGCATGCATGCAAATTTGCTCCTATCAAAAAAGGAGAGGTAAAGATGTTCATGGTGTGAGTTTGATTGACTTTCAACATGAGGGTTATTGACTTTTAACACGGCCACTATAAAGGAGAATCCCTTGGCTTAAACCAGAGGCTAACCCTTACTCAACTCTCCTCTGTGTCACCCAGCAAACAGAGAGGCCAGTAGAGTGGCTCGTCTTTGTGTCTGAGAAAGTCTGGAGTCGGGTAATTAAGGTCCTGGTGGGGCCCGCTGGTCTTTTATTCCCATCCCTGACACACAATACTTGGATTAAACGAGCTTTCAGCATTACCACAAACAATTCTTAATAACCTAGCTACTCCTCTGACATCAAGATGAAGGAGTGAAAAGGGGAGAAAGAAGGGGATCATGTTTTCTTCAGATAAGGTGTGATTGCCTGGTTCTTGAAGCACATGGAAAAAAGCAACTCCCGAAAGCACAAGATGAATTGCAGGATATATCACTTTTATTATCTCGTATATGAAATATGGACGCTCAATTATATTACATGACCCAAGTACTTTATTCACAGAAGGCATCCTTATAACAAAACTGCCGAGTCGACCACATATTAAGAAAGACGCACAGACTCACCAGTAGCATTGTAGAGAACAATGTAAAAGGGCTCATCAGTCTCCGGTATGTTGTCATCTTCTACAGCAACTGAGATGTTCTTTATCCATTGACCCACGTCAAACACCAGCAGCGTGTCATTACTCAGCAAGGTGAGGTCACCTGGGGATGCATTTCCATAGTCCACACGACACATTACCGTCGCAACAAAGTCTGCCCTCCCTGCCCTCAGAACGCTGAAGTTGGCTATGCCACCTTCCTGAAGTCGTACAATCACGGGTTCTGAAGAGGTGGAAGTAGACATGGCGAGGTAGCCAGGGAGAGGAGTGAATGAGTGTAGCTTTAATATACATAGATATTATCTCCGTTATATAAAGTGGATCCAGAAATGCATCCTTACCAGAGAAGTAAATGGAGTCATCATTCTTGTTAATGTGTAAAATGGCACTGAGTTTGTTTCCCAGCCTTGCACCACCTGTAGCATTCAACAATGTGATGGTGAAATTCTCCATGTCCTCTGGGAGCTTCAACAGAAAGAAAATGAAAAGTCAAACAATAGCTGAACCTTATAATGGACTGCATGTATAATTTGAGTTTTTAATTGTACCTCGTCTGGAACAGAGAAGAGAGTGAGGTTTTTGAGGTTCTCCCCCTCCGTGAAGGTGATATTTCCCTGGATGGGGCTCACGTCTCCAGACAGTGCTGGCTCCAGGACCCAGGAGACTGACACTTCTCCGAAGTGACCTCTGTTCCTCACTACAGGGTACACCGCTGGAAGAAAATCACAATAGAGAAAGATTTTTAATTTAGATATTCATTTAGATATAGTCTTGTGTATGCACTTTTCTTTTAATCTTTAGTCTTTTGTGTTTTGTAAAGGCTATCATTTTGGTATAGTATACGAAAAAAAAATGTCCCCTTGCTTACAGCCCAACAGTTTGGCTGTATTGCTAATATAATCTAATATCTTGCACATTTACACAGGTGATGCCGTTGTATGTGGAGCAGATACAGCTACTGTGGTGATTGAGGCCAATGATGACGCCAATGGGATTTTCTCTCTGGAAGCCACAGAAAAACCGGTCAAAGAGGGCAATACCAATCATTTTTAGTAAGTAACAGGTCTTCAATTCAATATTTCTTTAGTGCTGAATATTTTGATTAAAATAGTGCCTGTATGTAAAGAGCAACAATGGCGATACATTCACAAATACTGAGAGAAGGCGAGCAAGACACTTAACCCTGCATTGCTCCCGCTGCTTCGGTGGCGGTGTATGAATGGATTAGTTTTGTGCTTACTCACTGATGTACGTCGCTTTGGATAAAAGCATCTGCTAAGTTAATTGTAGAATTGTAGAAGGCTTTTTGCTTTTCCATGTACCGTACTTTGGACCAGATTGTATCATCAGTTTTGGGCCCAAATGTATGACTATACGAGTTGACAAATGCACTTGTTTATCTGTGTTAACACATTCTTATGCATTAAACTATCATTATACATGTTGTTCTTAAGCTGGCACATTAAAGTAGTCTTTAACACATACTGTACTTTCATCTTTTTCATCATTATCCAACTTGAGGACAAATGTGCTGTGGTTCACTCAAAGTGTGAATAAGATACAACTTGAGATGAAGAATCTTCACTATTATCTGAAGAACTTGAACTTCAAAGTACCCTGGTGCATCTCGTCCCCCTTGCTCTCATTGATGGCCACCGTCAGTCCTGGTTGGATGAACTCAATGACGCCAAAGGGGTCATCGTTCTTTCGCACTGTGATGTTAACCTCTCTGTGGTTACCAAGGCGACTGGGTGGAGTACTGTGGCTACTCAGTACCACCGAGAAAGTTTCTTCTAGCTGTATGAACACACAGGTAAAAAAACACAAACGCACAAAGTTTTCATATCAAGCATATATTTGTTACTTTCTTAACATGAAGATTATTCTGCTAACAGACTGGGAAATCTTGTAGTAAATGAAATGATTATATCAAGGTCAAAATAGAATTGACCATGACCTTACCTCAGGCACCCCATCAGGCCTCGCCACAAGTGCCACCACCACTTCTCTCTCCCCTGGTTTGAACTCCAGGATGCCTGTGGCGCCGTAGAATTCAGTGTTGCCTGAAGGCATGACAGCATATCGAACCAGCTGTTTGAGAAGCTGTCCCTGAGCTCTGACCACATGCAGCTCCACGGTTTCCCCCTCCTGGATACATTTAAAATTGACATGTTTCAGGTGACCAAAACCGGTTACAACTGGAGTACAACAACACCTGTTGGGCTTGACGTAACATAAACACTTTACAATGATAAAGTCCTCTAGTATAACATTGCAATTTACAGACTTACATGGATGACCCATGGACCTCTCGAAAATTGGGAAAACTCAAACACCCCCCCAGGGTCATCATTCTCCATGATGACAATCTTTCTGCTGGTAAAGCCAGCTTTCAGGATCTGGTTTTCAACAATACTCCTGAGACACACACACAAATAAACAAGTACACAGTTTAAGATTATAGTAGCAAATGACAACTTTTTAAACAGTCATTACCCCCTCCCTGAAGGTACATGTGGAACTCACTGTGGACTCAAAAGTCAGATAGAAACATAATTTAAATTGTAGATATAATGAAAACTCTGTAATGGAAGTATCAACGTCTTTTTCTGTTCTTGTCTTTTTTGTGGGACTTTTTTTATAGCATCTGGATAATCAAGTGATAGCACACAATGTAACAGCTCAACTTCAATCTAAACTTTCTAATATATTCCTGGCATTGTTTAGTGTTTATTCATCACAGGCTCCATACCCTGAGGTCCTGCCGCTTGGGCCACTTTCAATAACAATGTCAGTCAACCCCATGCCTGCATCTTTATTGCTCATCAGGGGTGTATGTATGTGTGTGTATGTTGAGAAAACTGGAGCCAAGTAAGCATCACACAAGGGCTAAATTAGGGACAAAGCCATGATAGAAAGGAGCACTCCAAACAAACAGTCACAGCCAGGGCTCTGCATGCATACAAACACTGACATCTTTAAAAGAGAACACAATCAAGCCTGGTTAAATTAGAAGGAAACACAAATAGAAGATTCTCTATTTACTACCAACAACCACTCTCCTTTGGGTTCCTTTTTTCACACCCGGCCTGATCCCCCAACCCAACCTAAGTCCCCCCTCATCCCCACATCAACTAAAGACCCCAGAAAACCTGAAGTAGGCCCTTCTCTGAAAAACAAAGTCCTGATTCACGCCACACAAAAGGCCCAGATTCATTCCACTCTCCACTTACCCAAAGTACACTATAAAGCGTGCAGTCTCCACCCTGCAGGGGGTATGAGTGGGAGGGGGAGAGAGCAGCCATACTCATCAGAAAATAGACTAGCAGATACAACCCCACCCCCCACCCCCCTCCCCAAAACCGCTACACAAACACACATACATACACACTTATCTAAAGAATACCAAAGGAGGGAAGGGGTGAGATAAAAAACCACCCACTCAACTTTTTTTTTTTTTTACAAGTTGACTCTGAAACACAACAAACTTTCAACTTCTTCATCTAAACCCCAAAAGGTAATTTGTATCTTAGATGTGTAAATGATAGTTATCAGAATACACAGTTATTTTGATGATGAACTAATCTGCAAAATCTATATCCACTTACCTATCCAGAGTGAGCAGTAAGGTCTCGTTTACTTCTGGGATATCATCAGCCAGGATAGTGAAGTTGATGAAAGCATCACTCTGCCCTGAGAGAAAGATAACAGAGCCGTTTAGAGGCTCGAGGTCTTTAGCAGTTATATCTTCCTGATTGGCTCCAGTGGGTTGGAGACTCCAGAACACTTCAGCCTGACCGTCTGTCCCATCACGTCGAAGAGGGATGCTGACCTGCGGTACAAACATGATAAGAATTACACTACAATACAAACTGTACACACAAGAGGATAACTCACTTTGAAACACAAATACAAGCCAGCAAGGACAAGGGGAGTTTTCTGACTGATTCTGAGGACTCTGTCATTTAAATTTACAAATGAACAAAAGCATTTTAAAAAAAAAAATTTTGATCATTTTTTGATAGGACATCTTGAAAGAGTCTTGCCACATGTACATCGCCACTGTGCATGGGGCGCCTGCTCTACCAAACCCGCCCCCAACAAATACATAATGTTTAAACGAATTATGATAAGTTATGGTTATATACTGCATATACTGTAGTATTACAGAACTGATACTATTAAGTTACAACTTACTGTGCTTGTATTGTTGTCCTCTGGTTCATATAGGACCACCGTGGTGTTGCTGGTAAAGCCGATTTCCCCGTTAGCGATGTCAGGGGTGACAGTCAAAGTTAAGTTTAAAGGTCCACCAAACCTCGGGCTGTTTGAATGAATTGGAGGTTTGATGTCAACCAGCTCCAGTGTATTTAACTAAAGGGAATAGAAACAAACAACTGTGTTAAATGGCTTAAACAGGATAATAAGAGGAAGCCTTGACTAATAACACACAATGCTTCAGTCATTGATTCAACTTTCCAATCTGATCATTTCTGTTCTGTCCTTATTTAGATGTGCTGAAATGCCTGTTGGTTCCCCTCTCACTCCATTAATGAATGTGCATGTATACTTGAAGGTTCTCTCTAAAGGTGTGTGGCATGATTCTGCTTATATGGAAAGTAAAATAGCCTTTCTTGCACCCTTTTTTCTTTTGCTTGAGTTAAGACCTAGTTGATATTGTTATTTCGAACACTTGAGCAAAACCCATAGATACATGCCAGATTTGAGTGCCAGTGTCAAACCATTCACACATGCAAATTAGGCACTTCAACTTTGGATTGCACTGATTTGGCTTGAAGTGCAAACATTGAAAAAGAAAAGCACTTTCTTAGACTAATTTGGCAAGTATAAGGATAAAATAAAACCATTAACAAAAATCAATAATATATTGTATTTTTTCCAATAACTTATGTGTTGCTCCTTCTTTGTTTCAAACGTGTTACCTGTATCAAGAAATGAGCTCCATTCTGCAGAAAGGCATCATTCCTGATTGGCAGTACAACATGTACCATCTGCTCACGGGCAAACACAACATTAATGGACCTGCTAACATTCAGAACCCCATCTCGGGCCAGTGCTGGGTCTATAGGGCCTGCAGGAATGTAGAGTGCCGTGAGAGTCAAAGTCACATCTCCCAGTGTACCACCATCTCGCAAGAAATGTAGTGACAAGAAACGGCCCTCTGGTTGGCTTTGAATGCTTTGCTCTTTCGCCGGGTCAAAGTGAAAAAGCCCATAAACGTCATCACTGTCCTGAATGTAGAACACAACCTAGAGGAAAAATGGAGAAAGAAAGAAGATAAAGAGGAACTTAAAACAATTGCAATTGGAAAGAGAAATAGCATATGTGACATTTTAACTGGTGAAGGGAATAATCATAAACATTCTCTGTTCCTTGAAAACGTAGAAAAAGAAAGTTATAACACCAGCTTTGTTGATTTACTATAACCTTGTTACTTATTTATTGCAACAAATAGTGCCTTACACTCATTTCTATTAATTCTGCAACTTAAAACAAAGGCCTTAACTGCTGCTGCACTGCCAAGGATAAGCACCTCTGGGCAGCACAGGGAGGAGAGAGGGGATTTATTTTCATAATATAAGGGTAGAACTGCAAAGAAGCCAGGATTTACAATCAGTTACTAGGGAGGATTTTGTTGCATTTCCTGTTTTTGTGGAACTTAAGCTGCATCTTTGGTAAATATAATAAGAAAGTAGAGGTGAGGAACAGAGAGAGGGAGGAAAACAAGTGAGACTGAAAGTAGTAAAAGAGAGCCATAAGCTAACTTTAGAGAGCCATCCTCTTTAATTAACCGTGCTAGGACTATGAGGGTAGTCCATGAGCAAGAGGCTCATTCATTTCCTGTAAAACTACACTTGTCTGATGTGTTCACAATCACTGATTTACAAGTCATTATGTCTGTAATTTATCCCTGGCAACATTAATAACAATGAAACTGATCAACCTGCCCTACTGTTAAAGTTGTGAATTTATTCTTCAAGGAATAAATAAGGCAGAGCAGAACACTTTCTGCACAGATGTCAAACACACCCTGTAACTTCACAAGCTGAGGTGGTTTGTTGGTGTGTGTGTGTGTGTGTTTGTATGTGACCAAAGTTGAGTTTGTATTTGTCTCATCATATGCCTTCAATATAATCAAGACTTAGATCTGCCCACTTCTTTCACACATAGCCAAGAGAGGCTTGGACAGGGATTGAAGCTATAAAAAGCTGTCACCACTTCACCCACGCTTTCAAACCCCCCCCCAAAAAAACACATACACCACACACAGAGTGGGCCTGCTGTTTCCGCTTTGTTTAGATTCAGCCACATAAAGGGAACACCCACAGAGCAAAGTGACACACCAAGGGGTCGACTTTTGTAGATTGTGCCAAGTTTGCCACTGTACCTTCCAGTGGATTAAACAGAAACGCTTACACGCACACAACACATGCACGACATCTGGAGTATATATGTTTCCTGACAAGTGCAGCCATGTCTCTGTTTTCTCTACAGTATGTTTCAGACATGTTTTACCAACACAGAGAAGCTATTCATAAAGTTACCCTGTCAAAGAATTCCTTATAACTAACCTCCATGGGTTCATCAACCTCTGCGTTTCCAGTTACAGTATTTGGTAGCAGCTTGAGAGTAAAAGCCTCTGCTTCTTCAGGTAGATCATCTGCCACGATGTTTATTGGAATCACAGCCGTTACTGTACCGGCAGCAAATCTCACTGTTCCCTCTGCAGGGCTCAAATCATCCAACACTGAGGAGAGGTCACTGGAGTTTCTACTGATGGACCAGTTGGCAGACACCGCACCATAGCTTCCTCCATTTCTTACAATAATGATGCCTTCAAATCTAGGGATAATGACAGAGGGGAAACAATATGAATAGGAAAATATGAAAGACGATGAACACCATAAGCTCAAATTAGACAAACAATCATATGTCAGAAGAGTTTTATAAATGATTGTAAATGATCTACCTCTGTGTTAGGTCTTCATTTATGATGATTGGGTGTAAAACTGCACTGCTGCTGATTGACAGGACTCCATAAGGCTTATCATTGGGCTCGATGGTCACTAGCACCGCATTAGGTGATACTAGCACAGCATCTCCTTTGATGGTCTCCTCCAGAAAGACCACGTGGAAGGATTCTGCTATTTCTGGCACGTCATCATCTCTAATGTTGAACAGCAGGCTGGTCTTGTAGACAAATGGAGGGAAGGTAACTGTTCTGACCGGCTGTAGATCGAGGAAATCCACCGCTGCTGTGGCGCTGCCCAGTCCTTCTCCGCTCACCACTTTGTAATCTACTGAGACCTAAAGACAGTACAGTTCAGTTTATATACATTAGTCTTCTGGTTGATTTTTCTGGTCACATGTGATAAAATGTATAATTTAACACAAGTCTAGAAAAATAAATAGCGTAAAGTATATAAACTAACCTCCGTGTCAACAGAGCCAACGAGTGGCCCATCCTCGGTCAGTCGACCACGGGTCACATTGAGGGCAATGACTCCAGTCGACTCTTGTACTGCCATGATAGAGGTGGAGAAGCGCAGCGGGCTGTCATTACGCCTGATTCTCAGCTGGACACTGCTGGCGTTAGGCTTGAGGAGAGCTCCCCCTGCCACACTGGTTAGCCTGACAGTAAAAACCTCGTCATCCTCTGGGATCTGAAAACAAAGAAAAAATATACTGACATAAAGTTTTAGATTTGCTAAAAAAATATCTGTTTGCTCTTTCTGATTGTTTTATTATTTCAGCTAAAAAGCTACAAAAACCTAGCAGAGCAATCTGAATCTTTTTATTTTCAAACATATAATTATTTTTTACAATAAATGAGTATTACGTTAATGAACTTCATCAACCTCTGATTTTTTTCATCCATATTCAAGAAAACAACGTCAACAGGAAACAAAAGACGGACTGATGGAGGGACAGATGAACACAAGTGACCATGTGTAACATTATCATTAAAGATTAGATTTGTTGATTATCTTAGAAAAATGTGTTTGTTTACCTGGTCATCCTGTATGAGGACAATAAACTGCACCACTGACTGTCCTACAGGAATGGTGATGTTCCCTCTGTCTGGACTGAGGTCCTCAAAGGCAGGGTTAGGTCCATCAGAAATCTGAGCAGAAGGAGTCACAGTTATGTTTACACTTCAGCATGCCCTTATACCTGAGCACTTTTCTCAGAAAGTCAATGTCTTAGGTTTTGCAATGCCCTCTCACCTCATAGTTCACGGTCACAGTCCCGTACGTTCCCTTTTCTCTAACTAGGGTGAAAGGCACATAATGGTTCACTCCTCTTGGCTCATCGACAACAATCTCTTTAGTCTGAAAATAAAAGAAAAAGAAAGATAAAGCAGTGAAACTGAGTAACACAAACAGAGCCTGACCAGCTAAATGTGGTTTCAAAAACAAATCAAGATCAAACCATGTATTTGAGTTGAAATGGGTCCTGAACACATCAAGAACCCTTGATTGTTTGTTTGTTTGTGCTTGTTTAGCTTCTTTACTAACACGTTCATTTTAAAAAAGAGACTTGTTATTCTGACTAAATGGCAAAATATTCCGGTAATACAAATCTCCATGGCTTTGTGTTTATGTCAGTAAAGAAGGAGCCCACACTATTAAAGCAATGATCTCCACTGCAGGATGGTTGTTTAAGTCTGATGATCAGAAGTTAGGTAAAGTAATTTATAGAGATGAAAAGAAACATTAGGATTTATTCACTATAATAAATAATTTGTGTGTTTTCTAATTGTGTTTCTGGTCTTATAGACCAAATATTTTTTAAAACCCTGTCTTGAACTGAACAACGCGTTCCACAATAATACAAACAAAATCAAATTCAATAATTATATATAGCACTTACTTTAATTTATTTGTTCATTTATATATACATGACATGTAAAAAAAGAGAAAAGGCCTTTATTGTCGTGTTAAGATTTAGAAATGACATCCCTGTTTGTTTTCTTTCTTCAAAATAAAAGTCAAACTGCAATGATTAAAGAACACTACACATAAATTATTCCAGCTCTCTAACTTCGACACATTTCCCAGGGCAGGGAGGCTTTTATTGATTCTAAGAAGGCAAAATCATTATCCAGCATATGAAACCGTCTGGGGCTGCTAGAGTCAACAGTTCCCAATATTCCACACAGCTACCATGGAAACACCATACATTTCCCACTGATAAGTATTGTGGTTTTAATTGCCCCTGGAAACCCGCAACCTCTAGGCATTTTTCTTTCTTTCTCCCAGAACCAAATACCCCCATGATTGAACCTCTCTGAGCAGCAATGGGTTCAAATAACTCAAATAACTCCATCGCCGTTGCTTAGTTTCTTCCACTACTTAATAATATCAGTGGACTTATATGTGCACAATTATGAAGCAACACACGCTGTATGTGAAGGACAGGGGTTTCTTACAGAGTTGAAGGCAATTATTCCAAAGGCATTGTCATTGGACAGGATGGTGATGGTTGCCTTGTTTGGCGTTCCCAGCGTCACGCCATTAGAAGAGCTCTGGGAAGCAGGAAGGAAGGAATAAGTTAGATATAAGCAGGTTAAACATACAGGTTGTGCCATAGCACATCTGAACCCTCCCCAGATTCTGTAGTGCTGTAGTGAAAGACTAGAACATCTGCCTAATCCAGTGTTTTCACTTCATTTCTGTTCTCCCACTGAGAGACCCTGGTGAGATGGCACAAAGACAGGAAGTTCTGGTCTCAGCCTGGTTGATTTGTCAGGTTAGCTCACAGTAGGATACCTCTTAAGGCCTTGCTGTTTGCTCTGTGATTTGGCACTAAGACCTGACAAACCTAAAAATCTCAGCTTACTTAACATCACACAGTGACTTTACAAGTCTTACTCTGAGTCTTTTAACTTAACAAATACAACCATTATCGATGAGGATCTGAAAGGAGGGTTTCCCTTTTTCTGGAAAAAGAGAGACCACAGCCTTGTTATTTGGGTAAACTTTCCAAGGTTTCCATTAGTGAGCTGACCAATGTTTTCACAAGCATCTCATGGAACAACATGGAACAACATCGCTGAGAACAACCATGTCCTAACTCTAGTGCAGAGGCTTCCGTCGAAACCTCCAAAACAAACTAATCAACTATTAGAGTCTTGACAAAGATGATAAACAGAAACACAGGGTTATCCCCAAAAACTATTTTGAAATGTTTTCCATTTTTCTCAGCCAATCCCGGTCCATTTCTACGTCCTACGCAAAAGCCACTGAGAAGGTGTGTGTGTGTGTGTGTGTGTGTGTGTGTGTGTGTGTGTGTGTGTGTGTGTGTGTGTGTGTGTGTGTGTGTGTGTGTGTGTGTGTGTGTGTGTGTGTGTGTGTGTGCACATTAAGGTGAGAACAAACAAAGGAGAAAATGAGAAACAAGAAAGTGCTTTGGCTTTTGCATTCATCCCTTCCTAGCTGTGACAGAGCTTTCTTTTTGGCTGCTGAGCTCTTGTAGCGGTCAACTCACAGTCACAGAATCTACTCAACTGCACAAAGCCAAGCCACTGGCCAAGCATAGAAGCTGCCCAGACACATATGCACACACGCACACTGAGTGTCCATCTACACAAACACATTCAAATATCAATGTGATTCACACTCACAAAGCATGTGCCAATACACTATTTAGATTTAAATTAAACTCCAATCAAGTTATCTTTAGGTAATAAATTCACATGATTGTTACGTGGTATATATCATATATACTTTTTAGAAATCTGTCAAGATTCTGCTTAAATACATGCATGCAGCATTTCATGAATCCTTCTTCCCCTGATTTACACTACAACTCTGTGCGGTTGTCCTTTTTGGTCACCCACAGCTCTGGTAGGCTGCACCTGCTTTGTGCCATAACAGCTTTAGTCAGTCTTCTGGTAAGCTGATAGGGCAGCATTTGGTCAATGCTTTGTCTTTGCTTTAGTGTAAACAGAAGGGACAAGTGGGCCTCATCTGGTCTTTCA